>NW_028318501.1:0-56009 GCF_062004578.1 Staurois parvus | reverse complement strand
GTGTGATCAGAGCCCATCATTGGTGGTGTTCTGTAATGGCTGTGCGAGTCCCCCCCCCCCCAGGTGTGATCACAGAGCCCGTCATTGGTGGTGTTCTGTAATGGCTGTGCGAGTCCCTCCCCGAGGTGTGATCAGAGCACACAATGCTTTGTTTTGGCTTCTATCAAACCAGTTTAACCAGTAATGCTGCTTGTTGTGTAGGAACAGACCGGAGAAAGGTTGGTGTACAAACTGTAGAATCCGTTCCTCTGTGAACCTGCAGGATATACTTCAGCCATAACAACTGAAAACGAAGCCTTGAAATGTATTCGGGAAGCTCGCCCTTCCTTGTCAGGGCTTCACTTTCATGCAGTCACAGCGATGTGCTGGCCATCCGACTGTAGCGTGGGATCTGCTTTCTTACCAGTTCGCAGGAAGGGGGCGCTATTCTAGATTCACAAAGTGCTGGCCTCTTGTAGGCTCCTGCAAACAGTGAGCCGGACTTATCAGTGTTAATAATATTGCCAGCCTTTGATACACACAACCTTAACCTCTTCACACCAGCCGAACGCAATGTGCGGCCTCCCGGGCCTAGACGCCGAGCTGCCGCACAATTGTATTCTATTAAAATTGAACATATGTGCTGAGAGCGCGCGCCCTGCGCACTCCCAGCACCCATGTCCGGTACTCACGGAAAGGTCCCGATCTCCTCTTTCGATCGGGACCTTTCCCGATCATGTCACGGCCGGTCACATGACCCTAAACCTCACCTCCCGACTTCTGAAACCCTTGAAGGCCGGGGTCAAGTGGTTAATTTTCTTTTTTTTCCCCCTTCTCCCTCCAGCCTGTATTCCCCCTTGCCATAGGGGCTAACAATCTGCTCATAATTATACACCTAGAATGGTACAATGGGTCAGAGGGACCTGAGAAATAACACATCCCCTTTAGAAACGGCAAAAAAAGCATATCTGTTCATGTAAAGGAGCGCGGCACGCCACCATAATAAACATCTATACTCACCTAATGCGGTTGCTGTGTCAGTCTTCACTGAGCAGAGAGCAGTTCTTGCCTAGTTTGCTTTAACCTCTTCCCTTCCATCCTATAGCAGAAGTACTGCTTCACGGCGGCATGGGTGCGTAAAATCACGTGTGTGTGTGTGTATATATACATGTAATTTTGCAGTTCCAGTTAGGGGCGCACGAGCTGTGTGCGCGCCCTACCCGCTCCGCCATTTGCGGCCTTGGCTGTCAATCACCAGGTCCCGCACTGTGATTACTCTCCGGCACCCAGTGATTGCCGAGTATTACCGACGGGGGAGAGAACTGTATGTAAACAATACAGATCTCTCCTGTCAGCTGCTGCACACTGCTTTTTATGGCTCTGTATAGCAGAGCCATACGAAGCTGTGTGCTTACAGTGGAAAGCACACACAGCATGTGAAACAGCACACAGGTAACCCTTTGATTGCCCCATATGTTAACTCCTTCCTGCCCAGTGCCATTAGTACAGTCAGTGCTTTTTATTAGCATTGATCACTATATTGGTGTCACTGGGGTTGTCAGTGACACCAAGACAGTTCCTCCTATTCCCCCCCAACAGTGTCAGAATGCCTGCTGCAGTCCCGCTATAAGTCGCTGATCCCTGCCATTACTAGTGTGTGTGTATATATGTCTGTCTCTCTTTCTCTGTGCAGTCATCCAGCGTGAGACTTCCTGTAATACAGACCGCTCGCTGCTGCCCTCTCTCCTTGTGCAGAGTGACTGGTCTGGTCTCCACCCCCCACCTGTAGTTTGTTGCAGCCTCTAGTGGGTGGATCTTATTGGGCCCCTCCCACAGCTCTGCACAGCAAAGTGATCTCATTGTTTGTTTTAGGGGGCGGCAAGGGGGTTTTGTTTTTTTTTGTTTGGCTGTTTTTTTTTTTTTTTTAATGGCTAAATTTTAAGCTTTAAATTATGTTCTGATCAGGGGTGGACTGAACATTCGAGCACTCAGGCACTGCCCGAGTTCCTGGGGTCAGTAGGGGGCCCCATGAAATGCCCCTGGTACCTTTTTTTTTTTTTGTGCTTTGAGTTTGGGCAAAGACACGGGCCCCATGATCCCCTATTGAGCCTGAGACACGGGCCCCATGAGTTGTCAGTCCGCCCCTGGTTCTGATACATTAATACTGGAATCTGTCATGTTTGGTGTAAGTGGAATTGTAGTATGCACTTTTCCTGGCTTTTTTTTGGGGGGGGGGGGTGTTAAAGCGATTATTAAACCCTAAACCAAAAATGTAATTTATTGGATACCTGCAATCATTAGATGGGCTTTTTGTTTTGGGGGTTTAGTTAAGGCATTTCACCTGGTGATCTGGCCGGTAACACACCCTCCTGTATTACAGTGCCCAACCTCCTGGATGAAGGAGCTCAGGGGACACCTTTTGGAGAGCAGCATTGTCAGTCTGGTTGGGGGGGGGGGGGGTTAGATGTACTAGCAGATTTGGATACACTAACAAATTGAAGCCAAACTCCAGCTCCCACGTTATAATCCGTTACAGCAAACCGGGTTTTTTTGTTATGTTTTTTTTTTTTTTTTTCCCCCTTTTGGGATAAAGGTTGTAGATCAATAAACTGCAAGTGTAGACCAGCCTTAGGGAAGCATCTCTGATGCCGTTAGCTCTACTTTACCCCCAGCTGCATTTACTCGTTTACATTGACTTTTTTTCTGGTGCTTTAACCAACTTCGCTGTCTTTTGTAGTGTACGTTCCAGTGTGTCTTGTAATGGGTCTGCAGAGGATTTGGATCCAGAGGAGGTGTTGGGTAAAAAGCGTCGTGTGGATACCCCGTCTACATCACCAGCACTTTCCGATCCCACCTGTGTGTCAGCTCGAACACGGCCCCTGCGGGGGCACAAGAAACGCAGTCTGGTCCGGTCCAGCGATGTGTCCTCCCTCAGCAGAAAGGTAAGAACCCCTTCCTGAAATCCCAGAATATATTATTATTATTATTATTATACAGTATTTATAAAGCGCCAATAGTTCGCTCAGCGCTGTACATTACAGAGGGGACAGAACATGAGACAGAACAATACCAATACAATGCAAAACATGAGGGGATTGAGGGCCCTGCTCCTTGGAGCTTACAATCTAGGAGGGAGGGGGTGGTGGCACAGGAGGAGATAGCTGTGGGGGATGGAGTGGTAGGAAGAGTGGAGGAGGTCGGCAAGTTAGCAGGGGGTGGGGTAGGCTTCCCTGAAGAGATGGGTTTTCAGGGTGCGCCTAAAGGAGAGGAGAGTAGGTGATAATCTGATGGGTTGGGGCAGGGAGTTCCAGAGGATGGGTGACACCCTGGAGAAGTCCTGGAGGCGGGCATGGGAGGAGGAGACCAGGGAACTAGAGAGAAGGAGGTCTTGTGAGGAGCGGAGTGTGCGTGTTGGGCGGTACTCGGATATTAGGTCGGTGATGTAGTTCGGGGCAGTATGGTGGATGGCTTTGTACGTCAGTGTTAGGATTTTGAATTTGATATACGGTCTGTCCTGGGGCTGGTCCCTCTAAAATGTGGTGGTGATCTGGTTGTACAAACAGGCATAGGAGACTTAGTCTGCTGCCACCTTGGCATACACGGCTGGGGACGGCTGTATGTATTGTACATGCAGACTGGACAGATTTGGTGTAATGACCTCGTCCCGCGTGTCCCTGTGCAGTCATCTGACCTCTGTTGCAGAGCAGGGGGTTCATACGGCACATCTGTTTAATAATTCAATGCCCCATGGGCTTTATTTAACCAGCACAATCTTGCTTCCACGTTGGGTGACCCTTATTGAGCTAATCTAGTAAATCCTACAAGGTACAGTGCACAGCAACCCAATGTGGCCAATCACAGTGCAGTTTAGTGGAAGAGTGAGATTATAGATACGAATAGTATATACAGATATACATATCTACCTGCCTGGAGTTTGCATGTTTTCCCTGTGCCTGCGTGGGTTTCCTCCCACACTCCAAAGACATGCTGGTAGGTTAAAGTGTTACTAAACCCACCACAGTAAAATCACAATACTCGCTGTGGAGCCTAAGGGGTTAATCCTCTGCCTTGTGTTTAAAAGGCTGTTTGATCCTGTCTGATCCTCCCCTTCTACTGTCCCCAATCCGTTTTCTGATAGTACAGAGGTTTAGGAGTCACTCTGCACATGCTCAGTTTAGTGTGTATTACTGGAGAGTTTTTTTCGTTCTTTGAGAGGATGCATGTAATAAATAAATGTTGCTTTGTTTAGCCACAGAAGCCGTTGTCTACGAAGTGTGGATGTGACCCCCCCACCACATGTATCCTGTGTGGTTGTAAAACATATGCAAAGACTTCACACCCCAGCACCATGGCTCTAAACGAGCGGATATCCCTGATGGACCCCTGCTACCACCCCATCCTGTCCTTCCCCTATGGTAAGTGTGGAACCCTAAAACAGATTTCATGTCTTAGTGTTGGCTTTTTTTTTTTTTTTTTGTGATCCTTTTTTATAGATCATTCACTGAGGGACACGGGAATGTGGTGGTAGTTACATATTTGGGGTATACTGCCACCTTTAGGAGGTTGGACATTGGTAACTACGCCTCAGTGCTTTGTTAATATTCTAGGCCAGAGATTTTTATTATTATATAGGATTTATGGCACCAACAGTTTGCTCAGCGCTTTACAAGATAACGGGAGACAATACAGTTCAATAGAAGGTTAGCAGGGCCTGATCCTTGAAGCTTACAATCTAATAGATCTCCAAACTTTCTAAACAAAGGGCTGGGTTACTGCCCTTCAGCCTTTAGGGGCCAGTGGAAGTAGAAAATGTCCTGGCATTAGTGGGAGTAAACCATGCCACATCTTTAGTAGAGGAATAGTGCTCCATCATTGGTGTCAGTGGGAGGAATAGTGCCCCATCATTGGTGTCAGTGGGAGGAATAGTGCCCCATCATTGGTGTCAGTGGGAGGAATAGTGCCCCATCATTGGTGTCAGTGGGAGGAATAGTGCCTCATCATTGGTATGAGTGGGAGGAATAGTGTCCTATTGGTGTCAGTGGGAGGAATAGTGCCCCATCATTGGTGTCAGTGGGAGGAATAATGCCCCATCGTTGGTGTCAGTGGGAGGAATAGTGCCCCATCATTGGTGTCAGTGGGAGGAATAGTGCCCCATCATTGGTGTCAGTGGGAGGAATAGTGCCCCATCATTGGTGTCAGTGGGAGGAATAGTGCCCCATCACTTGTATCAGTGGTAGGAATAGTGTCCCATCATTGGTATCAGTGGGAGGAATAGTGCCCCATTATTGGTGTCAGTGGGAGGAATAGTGTCCCATCATTGGTGTCAGTGGGAGGAATAGTGCCCCATCATTGGTATCAGTGGGAGGAATAGTGCCCCATCATTGGTGTCAGTGGGAGGAATAGTGCCCCATCATTTGTGTCAGTGGGAGGAATAGTGCCCCATCACTTGTATCAGTGGTAGGAATAGTGCCCCATCACTTGTATCAGTGGTAGGAATAGTGCCCCATCATTGGTGCCTGTGAGAGGCATAGTGCCCCATTGTTGGTGCCGGTGGAAGGCTTAGTGCCCGTTGGTGGTGTCGGTTTGGAGATCATTGTCCTAGGCGCTCAGACATCTTTCTTACCTTTGCTGAAAATCCCTTTACCAGCCTTTTATTACTTTTCTACAACCAAACATAGTCCATAGTTTTGGTTGTTTTTTTTTTTTATTTTTTGTGGGGGGGGGGGGGGGACTTTAAGATTTCAAAGAACTTTTCTACACAGCAGCTATCTGGCCAACTGGTGTATCCTTAGCAACAGCTTTGGAGGCAGACCCCGCTGGACTGAGGAATTGCAGGATTAGCCTGGAATGTGACCTACTGGCACTGAGCTCTGCATTGTGGCTCTTTCCAGATCTTTGTACTGTTATCCACAGAGCGCCCCCCCCAGGTCCAGAGCTGTGACCTGGCCTATAGTGGGACCCAGCCTCTGAAGACTGGTACAGTGGGGGTAGGCCTCTGGTCGTTGGAATGTGACCCTCGGGCACTGGGCTCTGCATAGTGGCTCTTTGGCTTCACTCCCTCAATCAGCACTGACTATTTTTTATTCCTTATGCTGCTAACATTAGTAAAAAAAAAATCAAATTTACTTGTTTGAACAAATGTAATTGTGTTACTTCTAAATTTTCAGGCCTAGGCAAAAATGTCATACATTCAAGGAGTCTTCATGAGAGGACAAGGAGGAAGGGGTTTTCTCCACTAAGTGCACCCTCCTGTCTGCATGCTTAAGCTAAGGGCAGATAGATTCCAGGATGTAAATGCTACATGAATTATCTGCCCCTACTTAAGATGCCTGTGGGCAAAAATCGGTCTGCCGAGGATTTGGATCCAGAGGAGGTGTTGGATAAAACGCGTTGTGTGGATACCCCGGAATAAAAAAAAAAGTCCCATTATTGAATTTATTTGGAGGAATAGTGCCATATTGGTGTCAGTGGAAGGAATAGTGCCTCTATTGTTGGTGGGAGGGGGAATAGTACCCCATGGTTTGTGGGAGGAGGAATGGTGTCCCTATTGTTGGTGGCGGTGGGAGGAGGAATGGTGCCCCTATTGTTGGTGGCGGTGGGAGGAGGAATGGTGCCCTTATTGGTGGTGGGAGGAGGAATGGTGCCCCTATTGGTGGTGGTGGGAGGAGGAATGGTGTCCCTATTGGTGGCGGTGGGAGGAGGAATGGTGCCCCTATTGGTGGTGGCAGTGGGAGGAGGAATGGTGCCCCTATTGGTGGTGGCGGTGGGAGGAGGAATGGTGCCCCTATTGGTGGTGGCGGTGGGAGGAGGAATGGTGCCCCTATTGTTGGTGGCGGTGGGAGGAGGAATGGTGCCCCTATTGGTGGTGGGAGGAGGAATGGTGCCCCTATTGGTGGTGGTGGTGGGAGGAGGAATGGTGTCCCTATTGGTGGCAGTGGGAGGAGGAATGGTGCCCCTATTGGTGGTGGCAGTGGGAGGAGGAATGGTGCCCCTATTGGTGGTGGTGGTGGGAGGAGGAATGGTGCCCCTATTGGTGGTGGTGGTGGGAGGAGGAATGGTGTCCCTATTGGTGGCGGTGGGAGGAGGAATGGTGCCCCTATTGGTGGTGGCAGTGGGAGGAGGAATGGTGCCCCTATTGGTGGTGGCGGTGGGAGGAGGAATGGTGCCCCTATTGGTGGTGGCGGTGGGAGGAGGAATGGTGCCCCTATTGTTGGTGGCGGTGGGAGGAGGAATGGTGCCCCTATTGTTGGTGGCGGTGGGAGGAGGAATGGTGCCCCTATTGGTGGTGGTGGTGGTGGGAGGAGGAATGGTGTCCCTATTGGTGGTGGTGGTGGGAGGAGGAATGGTGTCCCTATTGGTGGCAGTGGGAGGAGGAATGGTGCCCCTATTGGTGGTGGCAGTGGGAGGAGGAATGGTGCCCCTATTGGTGGTGGTGGTGGTGGTGGGAGGAGGAATGGTGTCCCTATTGGTGGCGGTGGGAGGAGGAATGGTGTCCCTATTGGTGGCGGTGGGAGGAGGAATGGTGCCCCTATTGGTGGTGGCGGTGGGAGGAGGAATGGTGCCCCTATTGGTGGTGGTGGTGGGAGGAGGAATGGTGCCCCTATTGGTGGTGGCGGTGGGAGGAGGAATGGTGCCCCTATTGGTGGCGGTGGGAGGAGGCATGGTGCCCCTATTGTTGGCGGTGGGAGGAGGAATGGTGCCCCTATTGGTGGTGGCGGTGGGAGGAGGAATGGTGCCCCTATTGGTGGTGGTGGTGGGAGGAGGAATGGTGCCCCTATTGGTGGTGGTGGTGGGAGGAGGAATGGTGCCCCTATTGGTGGTGGTGGTGGGAGGAGGAATGGTGCCCCTATTGGTGGTGGCGGTGGGAGGAGGAATGGTGCCCCTATTGGTGGTGGTGGTGGGAGGAGGAATGGTGCCCCTATTGGTGGTGGCGGTGGGAGGAGGAATGGTGCCCCTATTGGTGGCGGTGGGAGGAGGCATGGTGCCCCTATTGTTGGCGGTGGGAGGAGGAATGGTGCCCCTATTGGTGGTGGCGGTGGGAGGAGGAATGGTGCCCCTATTGGTGGTGGCGGTGGGAGGAGGAATGGTGCCCCTATTGGTGGTGGTGGTGGGAGGAGGAATGGTGCCCCTATTGGTGGTGGTGGTGGGAGGAGGAATGGTGCCCCTATTGGTGGTGGCGGTGGGAGGAGGAATGGTGCCCCTATTGGTGGTGGTGGTGGGAGGAGGAATGGTGCCCCTATTGGTGGTGGTGGTGGGAGGAGGAATGGTGCCCCTATTGGTGGTGGCGGTGGGAGGAGGAATGGTGCTCCATCGGCCGGATGAAGGCAAGCAAAGTGCCATAGTTTAGAAACCACTACTCTAGATAAAGGGCTTAATTTTTTATTTTTTTTTTTGGTCAAAATTTTTTTTCAAACAATTTCCACTTAAATTTATTGCCATCACATTGGGGAGCAATAAACCCGCTATGTGCCGTCATTCCTGGAGACAGATCTCCGATGTCTCAGCAAAGAGAACCTGTTAGACCCCTTTCAATAAAACCTGAAGTTCTGCTTCCAGTCTGTCTTCCCATAGAGACACGTGGAGTGCAGTGCTGCATGACGGTGCTGGGCTGTGGATGTAAACATGATCTCCCTCATAGACACACCCATCGCTGGTCTGTCAGGCGCTGGCTGAGTTAGGCCATTCTTGGCCCCGCCCGTTCACTCCCCGCCCATTCACTCCCCGCCCATTCACTCCCCATTCTGTGCTTTTCAGCTGGCTTAATCTATGTGGAGGGGCTGAGAGGCATGATGGGAAGAGTAGTCCAAGCGTTCCATAATGGGTGATGCGCGCAGTCACACAAAGCAGCACAATAGGTGGGGGGGAGTCACATGACCATAACTATGGGGAGAATATATTGGTTGGTATGAGATTACAACATGGGTTGCTGTGGGTGGTGATGGTTATAAGATACAAAGGGGTTTATCTGTTCATAAACTTTACTGAAGGTCAGTTGGTAATATCTAGTTTTCATATAATACCGTATTTTTCGGACTATAAGGCGCACATAAAATATCTATATTTGTACAAAAATCGGCAATGCGCCTTATATTCCGATGCGCCTTATGTATGAACAGTGTATGTTCACACTGTGCTGAAGAATCTGTCAAAATGTTTTATTATGACTTTGGTAAGCGACGAAGCCACTCCCCTTGCTTATTCGAAAACTACATTTCCTGATATGTACTGTGCTTCCAAATCCGGTAATTAAGGACCCCAAAATGGCACCTGTTAAGAGACATGCTTATGACGCGGATTTCAAACTCAAGGCCATCAGCCAAGCAGTACAACATGGGAATAGAGCAGCAGCGAAAAAATTCAACATTAATGAATCAATGGTACGGAAGTGGAGGAAACAAGAAGATGACCTGCGTCAAGTAAAGAAGACGAAGAAGAGTTTCCGAGGGAACAAGGCAAGATGGCCACAATTAGAGGACAAAATTGAGCAGTGGATTATTGAACATAGAACAGCAGGTAGAAGCGTCTCTACAGTCTCCATTCGACTTAAGGCAACAGCGATGGCACGAGATATGAAGATCAACGAATTTCAAGGAGGTCCTTCTTGGTGCTTCCGTTTTATGAAAAGGCGTCATCTCTCCATCCGCACAAGAACTACCACTTCGCAGCAACTGCCAAAGGATTATGAAGAAAGGATGGCCATCTTCCGCACTTACTGCAAGGACAAGATCATCGAAAAGAAGATCCAGTCAGACCACATCACAAACATGGACGAGATCCCTCTCACCTTTGACATCCCCGCGAACCGTACTGTAGAAAAAACAGGGACGTCTACTGTATCTATACGCACCACAGGGAATGAGAAATCATCCTTCACTGTAGTTCTCGGTTGCCAGGCTAATGGCCAGAAACTACCACCCATGGTCATTTTTAAGAGGAAGACTTTGCCAAAGGAAACGTTTCCTCTTGGGATCATCGTCAAGGTCAATCCAAAAGGCTGGATGGACGAGGAGAAAATGAGTGAGTGGCTGAGAGAAGTTTACGTCAGGAGACCAGATGGCTTCTTCCACAAGTCTCCGGCCTTATTGATCTACGACTCTATGTGCGCTCATCTCACTGACACTGTCAAAAGCCAAGTGAAGAAAACCAATTCGGAGCTTGCCATCATTCCTGGAGGATTGACCAAAGAACTCCAACCACTAGATATTGGTGTCAACAGGGCGTTCAAGGCTAAATTGCGAGCCGCATGGGAGCAATGGATGACAGAAGGTGAGCACACATTTACCAACACAGGCAGGCAACGCCGGGCTAGTTATGCCACTATCTGCCAATGGATCGTCGATGCCTGGGCTAAGGTATCGGTTTCAACTGTCGTCCGAGCTTTCACGAAGGCCGGAATCATCAATGAACAGCCAAGCAACAGCAATGAGACTGAATCGGATGATGACGAGAGGGATCCGGGCTTGCTTGATGCAGCTATCGCCCAACTGTTAAATTCCGACACCGAAGACGAGGAATTTGATGGATTCGTAGAATAGGAATGATTGAAAAAGTGAGCATACTCTTTTGTGTAATATCTGACCTATCCGGCTATTTTGTTTCGCTTTAATATTGTGTAATATTGTGGTCTGACTGGATCTATTGTGTAATATTGACAGGTATTGTTAATGATTTGAATAAAGTCTGACTTATCCGACTATTTTGTTTCGCTTTATGCGTCTTATATATGAAAATAGATCCGTTCACTAATACTGCGTCTTATAATCCGGTGCGCCTTATAGTCCGAAAAATACGGTACTGTGTTTTTATTATTATTATACAGGATTTATATAGCGCCAACGGTTTGTTCAGTGTTTATAACACTTAATTGTATATTTTACAATGTTATACTCTGAAATGTATAATATAGTTTTTCCTCCATGTATTGGACTGCCCTCTGATTGGCTGTTTTTGCTTCTACAGACACACCCCTCCATTTGCACTTTCAAGCATTGCTGAAAGAGGACAGACAGTTCCGCGTCTCTAATAAGCTGAAAATCCTGAAGCTTTCTCAGCTCGCCAAGAAACCCCAGGATGCAGGCAGTGAGTGGACAAACGGATCTTTTTTGGGGGAAAAAAAATGGCGTCTTTTTTTATTTAATGGGGCCTTGCCCTAAAAACCATCTGTCAGGACAAGTGCCCATAGACATAAGGGTGTTGCCAAAGAAAAGGTCAAGAGATTCATTGGGAACAATAAATCCCAAATTTTGCGTTCTTTTTTTTTTTTTTCTTTGGGGGGAGGTTGTTTTTGGTTTTTTGTCTTGTCATGGGGCACTCAGACCTGTTCACTTCTAGCATGCAGGAAACCCGTCACACAAAGTAATCCGGAAAGGCCAGTTCAATACCGCGCTGGGAATTGGCAGAAAAATACCCGACTGATATGACAGCACAGCCGACAGTGAAATTGCAGCAGCAATAAATGCCTCCATAGCCAACATATTCCGGTCAGCGTCACTGTACGGAGCTCCTTCCACACTCTCCCTGTACTACGGGTCACGATGAAATCATCTGCAGGAAGAACTATTAACGTCTGTGTAGCTCGGGGGGGGTCGCTTACTGTCATGTTCTTAAAGCCTAACTCTACTTTTAACCTCCCTGGCGCTATTCCCGAGTGTAGCTCGGGGTAAAGTTTCAGTGCCAAGAGCAGTAACCCCCCCGAGCTACACTCGGGAATACCATGCGGCGTTGCTCCAGGATCTGTTCTTCACTTACCTTGTCCTGCGCTCCCGCGATGTCCCTCCTGCAGTGTCCCCGGCAATGTCCTCCGGCCGATGCCGGCATCTGTCTTCTGGGTTCCGTTCCCTGCGAGCGTCGGGACGTACGGGGGACTGGACGGCGGGAAATTTTGAAAATGACAAAAAGTGACATTCACTAAATACACTAAAATCACATAGTATAACATTGCTGTATCAAACCATTTCACATACATTGTGTCCCGAGTGCTTTGTCCGGCGCCCTGCCTGCATTTTTATTGTTCTTTCTGCCTGGAAACTGAGAAACGTCCATGGCGTTCAAAAAGCGTCCCTTTAGGTCAGACGCGGTTTTAGAGCGGCTAGAGAACAGCGATAGTAAATCAGAACCACTTGCAGAATTGAGTGATAATGATTGGTGGGGGAAATTCCTCATCAGACACTGAAAACGATTCTGCGACTGAGCTCAGCGATGTGCGAACTTGGCGCTCTATTTCACATTTCAGTGTTTTTGGTTTGATTATATTATTGAATTAAATTTATTATTATTATATTATTTTTATGATTATTTATGAAATTATAATTTATGATTTCATGTTTCAAATTGTAACGTACCCGGGATATTTACTAGACGCTTCTTCGGACAGATTTCAGTGAGTTATTCCTAAAAATTGCAGGCCTACAATAAAAATACATTTCCATGCAAAAAAAGTACCGCTTTGAGCACAGAAATATGGACCTAATCATACCGCTAGGGAGGTTAATATCCCTTTTAACCACTTTACAACCACGCTATAGCTGAATGACGGCCAGTTCTGGGAGTGCATCCTACAACTTCCTCCCAGAGCGCACGCCCGCAGAGACGCACAGCGGGCGCTGTCGGTGATCTCTATGTCCTACGGACAGAGCTGATCACATGACTAGGTAAAAAGCCAATCAGAGTGGCCTTTTATCACATCCTATGACACCGCAGATCACAAAGTAAATACAGTTGCCAGTTATCAGCAGCACTTGCGCTGTCACAGCATGAGGGAAGTGCTGCTGATAGCCGGCAAATGATAGCAGGTCTGCACTGGTCATCAGGGCACTGATTATCAGTGCCTCCTCCTCAGTGCCCACCAGTGCAGCCTATTAGTGCAGCCTCTTCAACGCACATCAGTGAAGGCGAAAAATGACTTGTTTGCAAAATATTATAATAGAAACAACTTTTTTTTTTTTTTTTTTTTTTACTTTTGGGAGTTTGTGTTAAGTGCAAAAAGTGTACCCATTAATGTGGTAAATAGTTCACTTAGGCCAGCCTGCCCCAAAAAAACTTCTTAACCACTTGCCTACCTGGCACTTATTCCCCTTTTCCTGCCCAGGTCAGCTTTCAGCGTTGTCGCACTTTGAATGACAGTTGTGCGGTCATGCAACATTGTACCCATATGAAGTTTTTAATTTTTTTTTTCCACACAAATAGAGCTTTCTTTTGGTGCCATTTAATCGCCGCTGCATTTTTTTTTTTTTTTTGTTTTTTTTGCACTATAAACAAAAGAGCAAAACATTTGAAGAAAGTTTTTCTATTAAATTTTGCAAACCGGTAATTTTTCTCCTGCACTGCTGGGCATGGATGGGCAGCACTGCTGGGCACGGGTGGGTGGCACTGCTGGGCACTGATGATCGGTGCCGATCTGTTTTCTGACAATTGGTGGTTATCGGCAGTATTTTCCTCACGCTGTGGGAAAGTTGAGGAAAGTGCAGCTGGCAACTGCATTTACTGGTGATCTGCTGTGTCATTGGAATCAGCTGATCACATGGTTAAGGTCGCTGTGATTGGCCTTTTACCACATCACGTGATCAGCTGTGTCCATAGAACACAGCGATCACTGAGATCGCGGGGGGCGAGTGGGAGGACGTCATATGATGCCCTCCCAGAACTGGACAACCGTGCTGTAGCCATCATGCAGCTATAGCCCGGTTGTCAAGTGGTTAAAGGGACATCAAACGCTGTTAAGCCGAGCCATACACGGGTCAAATTCTGAAAGAATGTTCTTTTGAAAATCTTTTCTAAGAATTTTCTTTTGAATTAGTGAGCCACTGCAACGGACGATTTTCGAGCGATCATCAAATTTGAGCGATCGGGCATGTTGAAAATTTTTTGAAAGACAAAAGAATTTCTATTCTATGAAGGGAGAATCATGCGAGAAATGTAATATAAAAAAAGAAACTAGCTTGAGCTGTGACCTGGAAAGAAAATAATTCTTGGCCACAAAAATTCCTTTCTTTATCAACGTGAAATTGAAGGCTTGGTTGGTCGAATTTCGAAATCAGTGGTGGCACCGTTGGATTACAAAACACACAAAATTTCTGGATTTCTAAATAAAATTCATTCAAAATGGACCCATGTATGGTCTGCGTTAGACTTTATCCCCTACAGCTCTCATACCTGTACACCAGCCAGGACCAGAACAAATTTATTCTGTGGACCGGTTTGATTTCTTCAGAAATGATAAAGTTATTGCTAAACAAAGTAATACCTTTTTTTTTTTTTTTTTTTTTAGGACAAACAATACTTTCTTATGTACTCTTTGTTGTAATCCATAGACAGTTTTTTAAAAAAAAGTAGATAAACGTACACTTTTAATTAAAAAAAGTATACATTTTATCCACTTTTAGTGACAAAAATATATATTTTTTTTTTGTCACTAAAATTGATTTTGGTGCAAAACTAATTTATTTAAAAATAAAGGCCTTTTTTCATTTATTTTTACTAGTTTTAATTTTTGTACTGCATTAAAAAGCAAGTGCTAACGGTTAGATTCAAAATTTGAACAAATAATAAAGGGGCGCAGAAGTGTATTATGACGTATTATGGTAACGAGTTATTACGGACCCATTTATTTATTAACAAAAAAAAATTATAATAATTTTTTAACTGGCTGCTTTATAAGTATGGACAAAACAAGACTTTTATACTCTCCTAGATGACTGCAGCATCGATCCGTTGCTACGTTTGTCTCCCGCCAGCACTGCACTGAGAACTGAGCGATCAAACACCACTGATCGGTCAGGTCTCCCCCTAAGCTCTGAGCACAGAGGAGATTCAGCCTTCCGGCTTTCTGTTCTACTCCTCCAGCGCTCACTGGAGTGCTGGTCTGTGGAGGGGTGGGAGCAGCTGGCTCAGGCTCTGTGGCTTGCCAAGCCAGCTGTCTGCCCACTGAGCAATCAAACACCCGTGATCGGTCGTGTCTTCCCCTAAGCGCTGAGCACAGAAGAGATTCAGCCTTTCAGCTCTGCTCTGCCCCTCCAGCGCTCAATGCAGTGCAGGGCTGTGGAGGGGGCGGGAGCAGCTGGCTGTGGCTTGTCAAGCTAGCTATTGGTCCACTGAGCGATCAAACACCACTGATCGGTCATGTCTCCCCCTAAGCTCTGAGCAAAGAGGCCTTTCAGCCTTTCAGCTCTCTGCTCTCCCGCTCCAGTGCTCACTGGAGTGCTGGCTGTGGAGGGGACGGGAGCAGCTGGCTCAGGCTTCGTGGCTTGCCAAGCCATCTATCGGTCCAGGCATCTGGGTGGATCCTGACCATATAGTCAGGATCTTTTCAGAGCCGTGACCGGCTCAGACGTCAGCTGACAGCAGACTTTAGCTCGATGTTGGCTGAAAATGGGTCACAGGAGTGCAGGACGAACTGGACCCCTGTGACTTACAGGAGAACTACAGCCATAAAGTACTTCTCTCTTAAAACGAGATCATGCAGGTATTTTCTTCCTGGGGAAAAACGAGGTAAGATTTTAGCGCAGCTGCAGAATCCGACACGAAGGAAACCTCTGTCTTGAATGGGTTAAGGACGGGTATGCTATCTGATGGCGAGGCTGGCAACTGTATGTTGCTGGGAATAGAAGTTGACCAATACTGCAGCTAATGAATGAGCCCATAAAGTAGAACAGGGACTGTCCATATTTGCCATGTTGTAGGTTTCCTCCTCGGGGCTCACAGAATTGTGTGCAAAATATGGGCTTCCTTCCTGTGTGGCAAATTTAGGTGTCTAGTGTGGGTCTTGGAAGCTGTCAGGCCGCTCCAGCTATGCCCAAAAATGTCATCCAGTGATGTTGGGCATGCCTCCGACGTCAGGCAGTCCCTGTTTTCAAGGCTTACCAGGACCCAGACTCCTACTGTGTTAATGGATGGCTGCTGGCCTTATTTAGTCTTTCCACTGACCGGAATCTGGAGGATTGACTGACTGTAAAGCTGCTCGGTGCACCAGACCTTATAGGTAGATCACTTTTCTTTGTTCTTGCAGGGTCGATGTTCCGGGACGACAGGCAATACAGAGGAGTGTCGGGTCCCAGCATTCATGTGTCCTCTCCAGTTATGCCAAGACCAAACCCAGCAGTTCACCAGCTTCCCTCCTTTTCTGATACTCCCCCTTCTGTCAGTCAGCAGAACAGCGCATCAGCGGTGAGTGAATGCAGTAAGAGCTCAGGAATCACATCACTTTATGTAGGAAAACCACAGGGAATGTGAATGAAATCATTCTGAAAAATAGTTTGAATTGGAGAGCTCTGGAGTTTCTGTAGGTAATCGTGTGGGTCGAGTTGGCGCTTCAGTGACTATAATGGGTAAATAGCGGCCCTTACTGGCTTCTCAGTTGGGCCTTGTATACAGTGGCGGGAGTCACTTTGGTTGGGGGGCCCATGGAACCCAGCTCACTTTGTAGAGGTGGGGAGACCCCTGTCTCAGCTCCCCCTATCCCTATTATGTGTAAATCACCCTGTGCCTGTTAGGGGTACGGGGTGATCTGTCCTAATATTGTGTGGGCTTTGTCTGACTGTGTAGACATGTTTAGGAGATAAGTGGGGGGTTGTGGATTGTTTAATGTTATGTGTATTAGCTTAGTAGGGAGGTGTCTCCAGCAGCCCTCCCTCCTGATGGGACAGTCTGCTGGTGTGAAGTGTGAATATCTGTGTGTCTCTTGTTACTAAATGTAGATTGCCCCGCCCTGTGTCATTATGCAGGGAGGGGGGATTGTCCCCTGAGTGTATATATCTTGTATCTGTGTTCAAATAAACTAGTCTACCTCCTGGCTTACTTCAAGACTGATGTCTAGTCTTGTATGGTCAGCTGTGGTGTCTGTTGTTGATGTTCGGATGGGGAAGCGGTATACTAACGGAAGTACCCAAGTGCAGTCTGGGTCAGTTCCGTTACACGTACTATAGCGTATACCCTTAGGAGGGCCGTGTTTGCTTGCGTGGGGGTGCACAGGTGTTCACTGCAACCCCATGCAGGCAGCCCTATTCATTTCAATTGGGATGCTGTGACCGCCTGCTTCTCAGCTAGCCCTCATAGACGTATGCTGTAGGATGGTCGTGTGAACAAAGCTCTAGTGTGAGGAGGACTGTGCTGTAAAAATTTTTTTACAATTTGCTTTTTATTTCAGGCTCTTAAACGGAAAAGGTTTGAGAACTCCTATGACATCGACAACATCGTCATTCCAATGTCTCTGGTGGCAGCTTCCCGCGTGGAGAAACTTCAGTACAAAGAGATCCTGACACCGAGGTACACAAATCTCTACAGCCATGCACCATGACTGAGCAAAGATGAATCCACACCTAAAACACACTGATACTAACTGATACTAATTTAAAAGCAAAACAAAAAAAAAGAATCCTGACCTTGACCCAAACATTTTACACTGAACTAGATCAAACCTTGATCTATGTATTTAATATATATATATATATATATATATTTATTTATTTATTTTTAACATTTTTTTTTCCCCCTCTATGCCAGGAGTTAGAGCAGGAATGGGCAAACTGCGGGCCGTATACGGCCCGGCGGACCTTTTAATCCGGCCCGCGGAGCGTGATACAAAAAAAAAACAGCCAGGGCAAGCAAACATTTGCATCATTCAGCGCGCTCAAATGCAATGATTGGCCAGTCTCGCTGCCACTCACATCCTGATAGCCAGTGATTGGCTGTCAGGATGTGTGTAGGCGGGGCAGCGTGACGAACGTGAGGGGAGCTAGGCTCCTCTCACAGTCCGCCCTGAAGACCGGAACGGCGCGGGAACACGGCGAGAGGAACGCGCGGAGCAAAGGTAATTTAATTTATATTAATTCACACATACACATCATTCATCTACTCTTGGTCCGGCCCCCCGGGTCCAATATATGAACCCATTGCGGCCCTCAAGTCAAAAAGTTTGTCCACCCCTGAGTTAGAGAGATACAATCCATCTCTCCTCCATTCATAGAGAAAAAGAAAACCAGGGGGGCGTGGTTTTACAGTGACTGATCACTGATAGCCAATCAGAGGCTATCACAGCGATCATGTGATCCGGAGTCGGGGATCCCGATCATTAGAACGGGACCTGGAGCTCTCAGTGACACCCTGGTCTTTGTGCTGGGAGCGTGCTGTGCGGTGCGCTCCCAGCAGAAAGACCGGTGCGCAAATATGACGTTGGCGCGAAGGGGTTAAGACAGTACCATAGAAATACATTAGATGTGACTTCTGGTGCGATTTGTAAATGATGTTGCACCGGTGTAAACCAGGGCTTACCAGAGAAAGGCAGATATTGTCCAAGAACAGGGTGGATGTGAATTGTGGAACCTGTTCTGGTCCCGTAATCCCATCTACGTCTGCACTACAGAACAAGTCCAGCTGAATGTGACTAACCGCTATGCCAGGACTGTGATTAAATGAGAACCTTCACAGATCTGAGCCTTTTCTGCTCTGTATCCAGCGTTTCTGCTGAGATTTTTGTTGGAAGTATTATTGTATAAAATGTATGTTGGTGGTAGAGCTGGAACATTTTTAGAATAAAAATAATTATTTTTTTTTTCCTCCTTCAGTTGGCGTGTGTTGGATTCTGCAGAAAAAGATCTGCTGGATGTGGATCCTCAGGTGAGCTGCCCGTCCCGCCTCATATTGGCACCAAACATTTTCCATCACTCTAACAGTTCAGATTGTCCTATTTGTTGAGGGACCTGATGAGCCGTTAAAAAGCTCATGCTGGGGTAGACATCCGCCCGTAGGTAAAAGGGTAGTAGTCTAACCCACGATCTCTCACCCCACATCTCCTGCCCTTCTGCTTCTCACAGCCCTGCCACGTCTCTTCCTGCCTTGTATTACAGTGCCACAGCACTTCTACAGAGCAGCCAATAAAGTGGCATGACCTCTCCATTATCTCCCTTCAACCAATCACAATCTCCTTCCAAGAGAGAGAACAGCCAGAATCTTCTTCATAGAGAGAACTCCCTCCCCGGCCTCGCGCCCCCTCCCCGGCCTCGTGCCCCCCTTACTGCTCCTGTCAGTGGGGAAGAACAGACAGCAACCCTGCTTGCGATCTACCTTTCACATTGATGGTAGATGGTGATCAGCCTGTTGCCACCCCCTCTACTAGGAAGAATGAGGGATGTACAATAATACAAATGAACAATACTTTATTATTATTGTGATTATTATGCAGGATTTATATGGCGCCAACAGTTTGCGCAGCGCTGTACAAAGTGAAGGCAGACATTACAGCTACAATACAATTTGGTACAAGCGGAAGCGGAGTACCCGGCTCCAGAGAGCTTACAATCTAGGATATTAGAGGATTTTTTTACATGTAGTTCAGGTTTGATGATGGATCTCTGTAGTGAGGCGACTGACCACACTCCTGTGATAGCGGCCTTGTGATATGGCAGTTAAGGTTTGTGTGCAACATCAGAATTTGTATATATTGGCTCTGTATTTTTTTTTAGCTGGAAGATTTGACTGATGAGGCATATCAAGACCGACACAGCAAATATGAGGCAATGGAACGTTCCCGGTGGGATTCGTGGACAACTTCTGCACCCCAGCGACGAGGGAGCAGGTATGTGCTAATGAGATCTGGATGGCTTTGAGAATGTTCTTACCTCCAGATGATGCCACGGAAGAGCAGAAACTGGGGGTTTTACATTTGGGATAAACTAAATGCTCCTGTTTTAACAGATCATCCAACAAATCAGATGGTCGTTGGACACCACAGCCTCCGAACAGCCAGGGATCATCTCAGCAGACTGCCTCCCCAGACATCAGATTCCAAAGCCTTAACGACGTCCCATTTTCCCTGTCATCTGCTGCAGCCGACAGCCCAGAGCCTTACAGCACTGTCCAATGCCTATCTGTCCACAGTCGGACGCGAGTGCTCTCCTGGAGCGAAGATACCAGATCTTCCACGCCTGAGATCCCAGATGATGAAGAACAGGTTTGTTGGCTCTTGCAGATCTTCATCATTTCACAGCACTTAGACGCTCCTTTACCTCTTAGGCCTTGTTCACGGGGGTGTACTATAACCTACACTCGTCCAATGGCCGGGATTGCCCACACAGGGATGCACAGGTGTCTCCTACCCTCCCACTTTTGCAGTACTGCTGCCTTTAGATGCCACATAGGCAATCAGTACTCCTGGGAGTGTTATACACTCTTGTTCCCTACCGCGGGCTGGGGGCCACATTCTCCAACCCGTATTTAAGTGCAGGGTCCGCTTCTGTAGGCATCATACCACAGGAAGCACTCTTGGGTGGTGGAAACTTCCTAGTGCTGTAGGCAGAGCTATAGGAAAGACTGATGTCCCTAGATACTCCATGATGGACATGCTCTCCATAGCTAGCGATGGGCTTGGAGGCATTTCCACCTTTTTGTAATCCTAGGCCTACTACTGGAGTGGTGGCAACCGAAGATACAGGCAACGCCGTGCGTTGGCCCAGCATCATCATGTAACTCCTAGTAGCAATTCAGAAGAAGCAGACTGATATAAAATACACATTTCCCACGAGACTTCGAGGGCAACGTGTAAATCATAAAAACAAGGTTGCAAAAGTATCACAGAAAATAAAGTTTAAAATTCCACCGTGGCTGGTACATTACATACGTACAGATGCATCATGTCTTTACATGTCCATTGTCTTTGACTTGTGCCCACTGTCCCCCAAACAGACTTGATTTTGTTGAGTCTTTCCTCAGGGATGAGGTGTCTTAACAATGTTGAACCGTATTTTACATACGGAATACCCTTTATACTCTCCAAAATGCATCGGGTTTGTCCTGGTCTTGTGACCGTGCAGACAAGTCAAGCACTACAGACATGCTATGACATCTCCCTGATGAAGGACTCTCTGAAATGTATCGGATTTGTCCTGGTCTTGTGACCGAGCAGACAAGTCAAGCACTACGGACATGCTATGACATATACCCCTGAGGAAGGACTCTCCAAAATACATCGGATTTGTCCTGGTCTTGTGACCGAGCAGACAAGTCAAGCACTACGAACATGCTATGACATGACCTCTCCCTGAGGAAGGACTCTCCAAAATGCATCGCGTTTGTCCTGGTCTTGTGACCGTGCAGACAAGTCAAGCACTACTGACATGCTATGACATCCCCCCGACTAGAGACTTTTGGCTGTCCTGTAACTACTTGATATATCTGTACATATATAATGTACCAGCCACTGCGATTTTAAAGTGTTTTTTATATAATGGTGTAATAAAGTTTTTTGTTTTTTTTTTTAAATAAAAAAAACAAACCTTGTATTTATGATTTTACACATTGCCCTCAAAGTCCCCATGGGTAATTAGGTGTATATTGTATCTTGAGTAGGGATGGAGGCAATTTTAAAGTGGTTGCAAAGCCTTCCCTATACCCAGTCAAGTGACTCGTCTCAGGTGATACACAAATCCTCCTACATAAGTTGTACCTCTTTATCTACAGCTGTCTGTCCTCTCCTTACATTCAAAGTGCAGGATTTACACAGGATCTCTCAGCTCTGAAAAGCAGGGGGCAGGGCGCTTAAGTTACATCAGCGAGGAGGGCTCAGAGCTGATTGGAGTTAAGGGAGACACCCCCTTTCACACAGGAACAGAGCTAAGGCTGTCAACCACAGGCTGTGTGTTGAATGTCCCTCCCCTTCATCATTTTTTTTTTTGTGTCAGGAAAACTTGTCAGCAGTGACTCCTACAGATAACAGGAAGGAGGCAGCAGACAGAAATGACACTCAGTGCTCTACATTGAGATGAGTGCATACTATAGAAGGATATGCTTTGTTTATGTTTCATGTCTGAGCTTTTCAACCACTTTAAGTGATTGAGCTACCTACACTTGTTTCCATGTTTGAGGAAATGAACGAACAATGAAAATCTGCTTCCATTTTTAGTGCAGTCAGATTGAAAGATTAGAATATATATAGATATTATTTTGTGTGTGTGTTTTTATATATATATATATATATATATATATATATACATACATACACAGTTGTGTTCAAAATACTAGCAGTCAGACATCACTAACCGGATCAATCTCTGTTTTTGGTGGAAATGATATTTCTACATGGCAGATAATTTCCTAGCAGGTGTAGTAGAGTCATAGAAATCCAACAGACCCAACAGTCATGACATACATGCTGCTGATTCTGTGTCATTGAATCACTCATTGAAAGGGGCGTGTTCAAAATAATAGCAGTGTGGAGTTCTATTAGTGAGGTCATTCATTCTTTGATAAACAGGTGGCAATTATTGCCCTTATTTAAGGAAGGAAGGCAGCAAATGTTGTACATGCTGGTTACAGTGCATTTCTCTCTGAAATTCTGAGGAAAATGGGTGGTTCCAGACATTGTTCAGAAGAACAGCGTACCTTGATTAAAAAGTTGATTGGAGGGGAAAACATATAAAGAAGTGCAGAAAATGATTGGCTGCTCAGCTAAAATGATCACAAATGCTTTAAAATGGCAACCAAAACCTGAAAGACGTGGAAGAAAGCGAAAAACTACCATTGGAATGGATAGAAGAATAGCCAAAATGGGGCGGACTCAGCCAACAATCAGCTCCAGGAAGATGAAAGAAGGTGTGACGTTCCCTGTGAGGACTGTTACAATTAGAAGACGCCGATGTGAAGCCAAGCTATCTGCAAGAAGCCCCCGCAAAGTCCCACTGTTGGGAAAAAGACGTGTGCTGAAGAGGTTACAATCTGCCAAAGAGCACATTGACCGGCCTAAAGAGAAATGGGGCAACATTTTGTGGACTGATGAAAGTAAGATTGTTCTTTTTGGGTCTAGTGGGCGGAGACAGTTTGTCAGACGACCCCCAAACACTGAATTCAAGCCACAGGACACTGTGAAGACCGTGAAGCATGGTGGTGCAAGCATCATGATATGGGGATGTTTCTCATACTACGGTGTTGGGCCTATTTATCGCATACCAGGGATCATGGATCAGTCTGAATACATCAGAATACTTGAAGAGGTCATGCTGCCTTATGCTGAAGAGGAAATGCCCTTGAAATGGGGGTTCCAACAAGACAACGACCCCAAACACACCAGTAAACGTGCAACATCTTGGTTCCAGACCAACAAGATGGACGTTATGGAGTGGCCAGCCCAATCCCCGGATCTTCATCCAATAGAAAACTTGTGGGGTGACATCAAAAATGCCGTTTCTGAGGCCAAACCAAGAAATAGAGAAGAACTGTGGAATGTGGTCCAATCATCCTGGGCTGGAATACCTGATCACAGGGGCCAGAAGTTGGGGGACTCCATGCAACACAGATGTACAGCAGTTCTCAGAAACAGTGCGACTACAACCAAATATTCATGAAGTCATTCAAAGGAAAGCAAAATCTTCAAACATTTCTCAGTTTATATAGTGAATGTTTGAGTTTGTAAAGAAGAATACAAACACGGCCATTTTTTTTTTTTTTTTTTTTTTTTTTTTTTTTTTTTTGAACCGTCTAATCACTTTTCTTCCATTTTTTTAGAGGAACAACACAAATTTGATCTTTTTCTTCCTGTTTTGATTTGGAATAGAATGTGTCGTGTTCCCAATGCATTTGTGTGAATGGAAATAAAAGCTATTAGAAGGATTTTCAGCTTTATTCACTTTTTTCAACACACTATTATTTTGAACACAACTGTGTGTGTATGTATATATATATATATATAAAATAATTAATCTTGTAATCCAGACTCCTCCTTTTTAGGACCAGGAAAGCTGTCTTATTTCCAACATTTTAACCCCTTGGCACCGGTGCCTCCCGGCCCTTTAAGGGTTTCAGAAGCTGGGAGGCGGGGGCCAGGGTTTTAGGGTCATGTGACCACCGTGATTCGAGATCACATGATCTGGAAAGGTCGAAAGGGGAGATCGGGACATTTCCGTGAATACTGGACGTGTGCTGGGCGCATGCTCTGTTTTTCTTAATTTCATGCAAATGTACAGCCACTCGTCATCAAGGCCCAGACGCCGGGAGGCCACACATTTGCGTGCGGCTGGTGCCAAGAGATTAAATTAACGGAGGAGCCTTTTTAAAAGATAAAAGTAATGAATTTTTTGTTTTTTTATGATTTTCATTGCCCAGACATTTTATTTTGTCGTTGACTAATTCAGACATTGATTTGCTGCGCACTCAGATCATTGTTTTTGTTTTCTCCCGCAGATTGTTCAGCCGTGGGAAATGCGCTCTTTTCCTCTCTCGGACAGAGACTGCCGCTCTCTCCAGGACTTGCCTGGAACACCAAGCAGAGGCAGGACCAAGCCGCATCCGGACGTTTCATGGCCGACATCGAGCAAGCCTGCCGCATGGACTGAGAGCGTAGACTCTGGCATGTCAACAGAACTCCTCACCCCAGCCTCCAAAGAGTCCCCCCTACCCAATAGCATTTCAGTAGTTCGAGTCAGAGCCCACAGTGGTGACAAAATAGCGAGCCTGGAATACTTTCCACCCAGGCCGGTGAACAAGAGATGAGGTCCTCATTTTATCACAGGATGTGTGAGCAGAGAACACAAATCCATATACTTTATTTCAGTATCAAGTGCTTGGCTGGCTTGCAGGCCCAAGTGGAGCATTAGGGTGCACCATAATGTAGGGGTTCCTGGGCTCAGCGGCACGCTGAAGTGAGAAGCCTGCGAGAGGTACAGCACACAGCAAAAGGCTACATGCTGAAACTCAATATGGGCTGCAGGAGGGCCTCCGTCTGTGGAGGACTCCAATTTCCTGTGGTCTCCTGGTAGCTGCGTAGGCAGTGCAGGTACATGGAGCAGGCTCGTGTAGCCGGATGAAAGAGGTGAAAGATTGGTAAAAAAAAAAAAAAAAAAAATGAAAAAAAAAAATTACAGAGCATTCTAATCGGGAATAAAAAAAAAATATATATATATATTATGAGTATGAAAGTTGGGGGGGTGGGGGAAAATAATCAGGTTTAGACCCTCGACGTCCAGAAGAGAGAGAGAGAGCTTGGCGGTGTCGGAGGCTTCTGTGGCTAGGAGGTGACCAGATGCTGTTCAGGCGTCTGTTTCCTGTCCCAGTCCTGAGTTTCTATACTACTGTTCATCGCTGTGTATTGGTCGCAGGAGGAGAATGCCGCGTCCCGGTGTTTGTCACGTCACCCGCACGACTTTGCTTGCATCACTCACCACAGTGGATGGCCGGAATCCGTGTAGAATTGTCAGGTCTGTCTGTGCAGAGTTTGTGGTCTCAGAAAAGTTACAGCCGATTTTTCCCTTCGTCCTCCTCCCTGTCCCCGGGAACAAAAGATGCTGTAATTATTTAATGAATGGGGGAAAAAACACAAAAGTGACTCCTATGAGAATAGCCTGGTGTATATGGATATATGGAATTAGACTAAAAAAAAAAATAAATTCTAAATCCTATTAGATAAAGTGGTGCTTGTCTTGGTTTTGTATGTTTTTTTAATTTTCATCCAAAAATGTGGTCCAGCGGCATGACGTCATTACAAGTCAGATCTTTTTAAGGCTCGTTCTCATTTAGATCGGAAGATTAACACTCCAGAGATTTTATATAGAATGGATACTGGTTACTTTTTAAAGTCTTCACATAAGGGAAATGGACACACTGGGGGGAAGGGGGGCAGGACAGGGAGGGGTTAACATGAGGGACGGCGATCAGTGACTTATAGGGGGACTGCGGCGGGCATTTTGACACTGGGGGGAACTGACTTGCTGTCACTGACATCCCCAGTGACACCAATACAGTTACCAGTGCTATAAAAACAAAACTGACACTAATGGTCCTGGGTAGGAAGGGGTTCACATGAGGGCCAATCAAAGGGCTAACTGTGTGCTGTTCTACGTGTCTGTGTGCTTCACTGTAAGCACACTGCTTTTGCTGTGCACAGCCATCCAAAGCCGTGTGCACGAGCTGACAGGGAGGAGAACTGTTCTGTTTACTAACAGTTCTCCCCATCAGAGATGCTCGGCAATCGCCGTCTGGGACCCGGTGATGGACAGCGCATATAGAGCGTGCGCCCCACTACCCGGAAATTCTAAATAATGTGTTTTAAATACATGATTTTGCATCTCCAGATAGGGGGGCAAGCGCTCTATATACACTTCCAACCACTGCTGTCAATCACCAGGTCCTGGCGGGTGATTACTCGCTGGCGCCCGGTGATTTCCAAGCATCTCTGACAGGAAGGAGAACTGTTTTGTTTAGAAACAGTTCTCCCCCCCCCCCCGTCAATCAGCTTGTGCTCACTGTACCAAGTGACAAGCTATGACCAATCACCACTTACACAGTATTCTCAATGGCTGCAGGAATGCAGCCAGAGAGGAAAAATTGCTTTTACAGCCTTTATGGGTGTAAAAGCAATCCGTGTAAAGAAAAAAAGAAAAAAAAAACTTTGTCACCCCCCACAAGTAGTACAATGTCACTATGGTGACACTGTACTGCTAGGGTGACAGTATGTTATAAAAAAAAGTAATGTAAAAAAAATTTGAAAAATTAATTTTTGGTTATAAACTAATCTGGGTCTTTTTTTTACTAAAAAGATAACGGAATACATTTTGGCCAAGATTTATGAAAGATTATTTATTTGTAAAATTTTATAAGAAAAACACTTAAAATGTTTGGACTTTTTTCATTTATATAGCAAAAAAAAATAAAAATCCCAGTGGTGAATAAATACCACCAAAATAAAGTTTTATCTGTCTCAAAAAAAATGCTAAAATATTCATATGGATACAGTGTTGCATGACCGCGCAATTGTTATTGTGTGATAGCGCTGAAAATTGGCCTGGACAGGAAGTGCCCGTTAGGCGAGGGATTAAAATGGACAGTCCCGAGGCACCCCATTCTAAAATGTGAAAAATATTTATGTATGTGTAAAGCAGCAACATCCACACATGTAGGACACCCACAATTAAAGGAGATTTATTCTTCCAGAGCAAATACACTTTTGCACCCTGGTACTGACTAGTATTCCGATGTTGCTCTTCTCCCTCAGATTTTCTATATCACTGAGCTATTGGCCTGGACAGAAAGGGGGGGGGAAGTGTCCGGACAGAAAGGGGGGGAAGTGTCCGGACTGGAAGGGGGGGAAAGTGTCCGGACTTGAAGTGGATAATTTCCACGTATTGGTGGGCTTTTTTTTTTAGTAAAGACATGGAGCAGAATATTTTATTATTATTATACAGTATTTATAAAGCGCCAGCAGTTCGCTCAGCGCTGTACATTACAATGGGAGACAATACATGAGACAGTATAATAACCATACAGTGTGATACACGAGGGGTTCGAGGGCCCTGCTCCTTGGAGCTTACAATCTAGGAGGGAGGGGATAGTGGTACAGGAGGAAATAGCTGTGGGGGATGGAGTGGTAGGATGAGTGGAGGAGGGCGACAATTAGCAGGGGGTGGGGTAGGCTTCCCTGAAGAGGTGGGTTTTCGGGGTGCGCCTAAAGGAGAGGAGAGTAGATGATAGTCTGATGGATTGGGGTAGGGAGTTCCAGAGGATGGGTGACGTCCTGGAGGTGGGCATCAGAGGAGGAGACCAGGGAACTAGAGAGAAGGAGGTCTTGTGAGGAGCGGAGTGTGCGTGCTGGGCGGTACTTGGATATTAGGTCAGTGATGTAGTTCGGGGCAGTATGGTGGACGGCTTTGTACGTCAGTGTTAGGATTTTGAATTTTATCTGTTGGGCAATCGGAAGCCAGTGGAGGGATTGGCAGAGGGGGGTTGTGGAGATGGAGCGGTTGGAAAGGTGAATGAGTCTGGCAGCCGTGTTCAGGATCGACTGAAGCGGGGATAGCTAGCGGCGAGGCAAGCCAGTGAGGAGGGAGTTGCAGTAGTCGAGTCGTGATATGATGAGGGAGTGGATGAGCTATTTAGTGGTTTCTGGGGTTAGGAACGTGCGGATTTTGGCGATGTTGCAGAGGTGGAGTCTGCATGAGTTTGTCAGTGATTGGACTTGGGGCTGGAAGGATAGATTGGAGTCAAGAATGACACCAAGTACTCTGGCCTGCGGGGCGGGCCTGATGGTGGCATTGTTGGACGTGATGGAGAAGTCAGTGGGGGGTGGTGTGCGGGCTGGGGGGAAGACTAGGAGCTTGGTTTTGGAGAGGTTCAGTTTAAGGAAGTGGAGCGACATCCAATCTGATATGTCGTTCAGTAGGTGGGTGATTCGGGTGGAGACTGAGAGGGTGAGGCGAGGGATCGAGAGATAGATTTGCGTGTCGTCGGCATAGAGGTGGTTGAAGCCGTGAGACTGTATCATTTGGCCAAGGGAGGAGGTGTAGATGGAAAAGAGAAGGGGCCCGAGGACAGAGCCTTGAGGGACCCCTACAGTGAGGGGGAGGTGGTAGCGTTATAGGTAACGTTGAAGGAACGTTGTGATAGGTAGGACGAGAGCCAGGAGAGAGCGGAATCTCGGAAGCCAAGGGAGCGTAGTTTTTTGAGGAGGAGGGGGTGGTCGACTGTGTCGAAAGCTGCGAAGAGGTCGAGGAGTAGGAGCACTGAATAGTGGCCATTAGCTTTGGCGGATAGCAGGTCGTTGGTGAGTTTGAGTAAGGCGGTTTCGTTGGAGTGTAGGGGACGGAAGCCGGACTGTAGGGGATCGAGGAGGTTGTTGTCGTTGAGGTGGGAGCTTAGGCAATTGTAGACTAAGCGCTCGAGGAGTTTGGATGTAAATGGGAGCAGGGAGATGGGTCTAAGGTTGTTCAGGTCAGTGGGGTCCAGGGAGAGCTTTTTAAGTATAGGAGTGCTTCAGAGGGGAGGGGAATGCGCCGGAAGAGGAGAGGTTTAAGATGTGGGTGAGGGAGCCTAGGATGGAGGAGGAGGGAGGTCGTAGGAGTTGAGGGGACAGGTGGTGAGGCGGGCTTTAGAGAAGACCTTAGTGACCTCCTCAATGGTAGTAAGGTCGAAGGAGTGGAGTGTTCAGAGGGCTTCAGTGTGAGTGATGTTAGCTGGGGTGGAGGTCTGAACAGTGGTGAGGGAGAGGGGTGATGGGGTTGCTGTGTGAGAGGAGATAGGTGGTGAGGAAGTCTGAACAGCGGCGATGTCCCTGCGAATTGTATCAATCTTGTTTTTGAAGTGATTGGCAATCTCAAGGGCGGTGAGTGAGGTGCTGGGTGGAGGTGGGGGCGGAGAGAGTAGAGTTGAAGGTGGAGAAGAGGATTGGAGGAGAGGGTCTTGATGAGGGTCAGGGAGTAGGCTTGTTTGGCAGCGTGGAGGGAGGAGGTGTAGGTGTGGAAGGCAGGGTGAAGGCTAGTTGGGATTTGGGTTTGCGCCATAGTCGCTCCAGCGCACGACTGCGTCGTTTGAGGGTTTTGGTGTGATCAATCTGCCAGGGCTGGAGCGGTCGGGTCTGATGTTTCGTGTGGTTAAAGGCGCTAGCGAGTCAAGGGCGGTTGACAGCAAGTTTTTATAGGCAGTTTTGGCCAGGTCGGGCAGGACAGGGGGAAGGATGCTGTTGTACAGTTGATCAGCTGCAGAGTGGAGAATACATTTTAACCTAAATTTGAGGAAACTTTAAAAAAAAAAAATTTACTGGACATGTTTAATAGCAAAAAGTCAAAATTGTTTTTTTTTTTTTTTCTTATAGCACAAAAAATAACCACACAGGTGATCAAATACCACCGAAAGAAAGCTGAATTCGTGGAAAGGACGTAAATTTCATTAGGGTGCGGCGTTGCATGGTCGCGCAATTGTCAGTTAAATTAACTCTGGAGGGTGAGGGGTTAACGTGATTTGAGGCAGTTTTCAGGGTAGAAAACTGCCAAAGATCCCCCCCATCTTGCACTTTGTATAGCGGATGTATACTGCGCGTTGGACATTTAGCCCCGATGCACAGGACACCGGCGTTTAGGTGCAGATGGAAGGTACGGGGCCCTACTGGTGGCAGCCTATTAGTGTTTGAGTGGCTGACCGCTGCAGGGGCAGGATAGTGCACTTCCATGGTTGAGGGCAGTATGTGCCCAGGGAAGAACGCCCAGAACATAGACTTCCTGCCAGAGCAGCTGTCAGCAGCAGGGCTGGTCGAGTTTATCTGTTCTTTCCACCCGCACCTAAATGCCTAGTGTGCCCGAACGAAGGATCTCTTTCTGGATGGGACATTTATAAACGTCCCTCCAGAAGTAGCCCTTGGGTGGCAAATGCTCGTTGATGACGGTGAACCGAGCTGTCCTCAGGCTATGTGTACAGAACCGACCTGAGCAGCTCTGTACCTTACTCTTGTTGTAGTTGGTCATAGAGAGTCCAGTCACATGATGTAAACAGTATGTGCTTACATCTGAGCTCTGACAACCGAGGAAGGAAGTGAAACTATTGAAGTGAGTCATTCATTACTGTACGGAAAGAAGCTGAAAACCCAAATGCAGCTTCATACATCTAGTGTGTCTATCCAGGATACATCATGTGCAGGAGGCATCTGAGGACACTTTGATCATCTGCAGGAGGCATCTGAGGACACTTTGATCAAAGTATCCTCAGATGCCTCCTGCAGATGATCAAAGTGTCCTCAGATGCCTCCTGCAGATGATCAGAGTGACTACCAATTCAGAGTTTGGCCTCTGCCTACACTCCTATGAGCTGGGTGGCCTCTCCCTGTGGGGTTTACATGCCTGCAGACTCTCAGCAAGCCATGACCACATACAGGCATGGAAGAGGGATGGAAGGACAATCCGGTGGGCTCCTGAATCCTTCAGGTAAGGAGGATCCCCTGCAATGGCTCTCTGCCCATGAAACAGAAATTCAGAGTTAAACTTCCACTGTATCAAGGGAGGAATTTTCTGTAGCCACTTCTTGTCTACAAGATCAGTTCTCTGGGATTCACTAGTTTGGGACGCAAACATTGGGCGCTTGTTCTGCACCCCTCCCCTTTCCTCTGTGGTTCTTTTTGATGGACCACAGTGGGCCTCCTGGCAGATGTGGTGTGATCTAACCTGAAGTTTACTGCTGCTGGAATCCTGTTCCCCAACGTCAATAGTTTTGGCTGCAAAAAAAAATCCAGTCTTTTCCGGTGCAACCCTCACTTAGGAGGTTGGAAGCCCTCTTTACTGGTCGGAGCATCTCTGGAGGCTTGCAAACCCCCTCAAAGTCTGGGCTATGTTCATGGTCCATTCTAGGAAATTGGACCTGGATAATCCTGAAATTTTGGCATCTCCCAGAGGACTTTTCAAGAGCCTGGAGTTTCTCAGTAGATGCCTAAGGTGGGGGCACCGTGTCTGTCCACATATGTATCCTGAGTCTCAAGTGTTGGTCAGCAGAACTTCTGAGCAAGAAGCAAATCTAGTGGCTGCTCTGGGAAGGTAAATACCCGTTTTCACCATCCTTGGATTCCTTCATCCAAAAGGTGACTGGGCAAAGGTGCACTGTAACTTCTAAGGGCTCATGTACACGCCTACCGCTTCAACATGCTTTTTGATGCGTTTGTGATGCTTCCATGAAACTTGGCAAATGCACTGTGTGAAATTTCTAGTTGTTTTAAAGGGGTCCAGTAAAACCCCAGCTCTATAGTACCCCCACTCAGCAAATTCCCAGTTCATTGGTACCCTCGTTCAGCAGATCCTCAGCTTATTGGTATCGTTCAGCGGATGCCGCATTCAGTAGTGCAAAAACATATACAAATGGCAACCATCCTCTGTATACTGTGGATCCAACTTTAAAATTTCCAGAACCTCCATCGTAGGAGCACATATATAAATGCATAGGTTAAGGGCAGGTGTTGCCTGGAGGACCCCATCCCTCAAAGGTACAGTAGTGTACTCCCTGCTCTGCTGATTCCCCGCTCAGTAGTAACCCCTAGCTCTGCTGATCCCTCGCTCAGTGATAACCCCCTGCTCTGCTGATCCACCTCTCGGTAGTAACCCCCAGCTCTGCTGATCCCCCCTCTCAGTAGTAACCCCTAGCTCTGCTGATCCCCCTCTCGGTAGTAACCCCCTGCTCTGCTGATCCCCCTCTCGGTAGTAACCCCCTGCTCTGCTGATCCCCCTCTCGGTAGTAACCCCCTGCTCTGCTGATCCCCCTCTCGGTAGTAACCCCCAGCTCTGCTGATCCCCCCTGTCGGTAGTAACCCCCAGCTCTGCTGATCCCCCTCGGTAGTAACCCCCAGCTCTGCTGATCCCCCTCTCGGTAGTAACCCCCAGCTCTGCTGATCCCCCTCTCGGTAGTAACCCCCAGCTCTGCTGATCCCCCTCTCGGTAGTAACCCCCAGCTCTGCTGATCCCCCTCTCGGTAGTAACCCCCTGCTCTGCTGATCCCCCTCTCGGTAGTAACCCCCAGCTCTGCTGATCCCCCTCTCGGTAGTGACCCCCAGCTCTGCTGATCCTCCTCTCGGTAGTGACCCCCAGCTCTGCTGATCCCCCTCTCTGTAATGAGCCCCAGCTCTGCTGATCCTCCTCTCGGTAGTGAGCCCCAGCTCTGCTGATCCCCCTCTCGGTAGTGAGCCCCAGCTCTGCTGATCCCCCTCTCGGTAGTGAGCCCCAGCTCTGCTGATCCCCCTCTCGGTAGTGACCCACAGCTCTGCGGATCCCCCTCTCGGTAGTGACCCACAGCTCTGCGGATCCCCCTCTCGGTAGTGACCCACAGCTCTGCGGATCCCCCTCTCGGTAGTGACCCCCAGCTCTGCGGATCCCCCTCTCGGTAGTGACCCTCAGCTCTGCGGATCCCTCTCTCGGTAGTGACCCTCAGCTCGGCGGATCCCTCTCTCGGTAGTGACCCTCAGCTCGGCGGATCCCTCTCTCGGTAGTGACCCTCAGCTCGGCGGATCCCTCTCTCGGTAGTGACCCTCAGCTCGGCGGATCCCTCTCTCGGTAGTGACCCTCAGCTCGGCGGATCCCTCTCTCGGTAGTGACCCTCAGCTCGGCGGATCCCTCTCTCGGTAGTGACCCTCAGCTCGGCGGATCCCTCTCTCGGTAGTGACCCTCAGCTCGGCGGATCCCTCTCTCGGTAGTGACCCTCAGCTCGGCGGATCCCTCTCTCGGTAGTGACCCTCAGCTCTGCGGATCCCTCTCTCCGTGGTGACCCCCAGCTCTGCTGATCCCCCAGTTTGGTGATCCTCCTCTCTCTCTGGTCCCCAATCGCCTCCTGCTATATTGCACCCACGCTGCACACTTGGCATGACATTGTTAGTTTTTGTCTGCTCCAGTCCTCCCAGCTCTTCAGATCCTCTGCAGCTCAGTCCTCTCTCTCCGGTTCCCGCTCACTTTCTGCTATAGCGTTCCCATGTTGAACACCATGTGTGCCATCTGCTAATTGCTCTGGTCCAGACCACGCTCACCTTCCTGCTTCTCTATGCTGTACACCGGATGTGCCATCTGCACCAAACATTTCCAGAATATATACACAGGAACCGGATGTGACTTCTGATGATGACTTTCCAGTTTGCTTGTTGGTTTTGCAGTGTATCCTGGGATATCTCATACCTGTAGTTAACTGAATAAATGCCCCTCAAAAGCTGCATGATATCTCTCAGATTTCTATTGAGACTTTGGAGACGCTTTGAAGCACCAACAAAAGCAACATGGGGTATAATTTTTGAAGGGAAGGCAATGTGTCAACAGGACTGTAAGCTCACCATTTTATTTAGTCACAGGGACATTGACTGGCATTCCGATGCCATGTTTTGGAGCAAGTGTAAATGAGGTCTGAAAGGGGAGTTCCACCTGAAAAAAAATAAGTCAGTAGCTACAAAAACTGTAGCTGCTGCCTTTTAAAATACAGCCACTTACCTGTCCCTCGGTCCAGCGGTGTCCTCACCACGGCTGGTCTTACTGGCCCTCTTCTCTCCCTGGCGCCGGCATCTTCAGTGTGGGCACCCGGCTGTGACAGCTTGCGGCTTCACATCCTGGTGCCCACTGAGCATGTGCGAGAAGCGCTGCGCTTTGTGAATAGGACCTGTCCCTGAAGACTACGGGGAGGGAGGGGGGAGGACTACCGCTTCTGATCGCCTAGGCCACAGGTGTCAAACTGGCGGCCCTCCAGCTGTTGCCAAACTACAATTCCCATGAGGCATTGCAAGATTGGTAGTTACAATCATGACTGCCAAAGGTAGAGGCATGTAGTTTTGCAACAACTGGAGGGCTGCCAGTTTGACACCCTTGGCCTAGGTGATCGCAGTGGGAGCAGGTACCTTTCAAATTTGGGCACTCGCTCCCCAAAGGTGCCAATCCTTAATGGGGAGCAGGGGACAAAGACTTAAAGCGGAACTTCCCCCTTTGGGTGGAGCTCCTCTTTAAGAACGTGAAGGTGATGAGTTATAAACCAAAGAATGCTTAATGGAATGCAAGAAGAGGTACTTTGGTAATCAAACAGCATTGGCCTCCAAGCAATAGCCTATATCCCAGTTCTCTAAGTAGAACGGGGCGACCCACCTGGTTCCAAAGGCAAGTTGTGTTTAAATTGCTCAGTGGTGGTTTGCTAGATGTTGGAACAGTGGAGGCTTAAAGCAAAGAAGCTGGGAGGACCAAAGGATAGAAAGAAAATCTGGGAGGACCAAAGGATAGATAGAAAATCTGGGAGGACCAAAGGATAGATAGAAAATCTGGGAGGACCAAAGGATAGAAAGAGAGAAAAGCTGGGAGGGTGGACCAAAGGAAATATATTCTGTTTTATAGCCCTGGGCAACTACCTCCTACATCAGAGATTCTGTATTGTGAGCAATCCAAACCTCTGCAAAAGTTGATCAGCACCCCCTCTTCCCCGAACTCCACATTTTTTAAGGTCAAAGGTGGTGCCAGCTTCTGCAGAGAAAGTTTTGTCTGCAGGTTTGATGCTCATGGCCTACCAAGGTCTCTTGCAACCCAAAGAGGTAAGTGGTGACCAAGAAATCGGGGACTGAACCGAACAGGTTGGGAAGGAAAGGGAAGATCTAGACCAGGGGTGTCAAACTGGTGGCCCTCCAGCTGTTGCGAAACTAAAAGTCCCATCATGCCTCTGCCTTTGGGAGTCATGCTTTGTAACGGTCAGCCTTGCAATGCCTCATGGGACTTGTAGTTTGGCAACAGCTGGAGAGCCGCCAGTTTGACACCCCTGATCTAGACTTGACCGTTTGGTTCTGAACCTTGCGGGCCTATGGGCAATACTGTCCAGGCCAACATTTGCAGTGTGTGTTGGGTTTAGTAATACAACCTCTCAGCTTTGCCTGGAATGGAGACTACTTGGAATGGGAAGGGGACTCCAGTTGTCATTAGACACTTCGGGGCCCATTGTCACTACTTTAATGGACATTACGTATGTTGGCGTGTTTCTGTGATATTTATGCAATGGCACCCCCGTCCAAGGCAAAGCCCTTCCAATGCATGTGTTGCACCCCATGACCTTGCATCGTGGTGTGCTGATGGGGGTTTTTCTGGTGTGTGGACAGCCTATTCATTGGGGCTTCCTTTTTGCAACGCATGGTTAGGGCCAAGTAGACCATTTTTGTAATGAAATCCTCTGCAAGGGGATAGAAGACGAGGGTTGGTGAGGAGACTCCTTTTCAGAACACTTGGGGGTTATAGTGCTGGGTACATAAAAGCTGAAAACTGGTCGATTCAATGGAAGCCAGCTGATGTTCGTTCAGCGTGTACGGCAGCGTGTCTGACAGAAGCCAGTCCAATGACCTGCTTTTGCCAAGGGGGTCAAGTTTGAACACCAGTGGCAATCAAATACCAAAGGAACGTTCTGTTGGTGTGGATAAAAAAAAAAATGTATGTGGGCATGGTGTTGCATGACTATGCAAATACCATGGAAAGTAGCACAGTGCTGAATAGCAAAAAAATGGCCTGGTTGTGGAGGGAGTAAAACCTTCACGAGGTCTAGTGGTTAACAAGGAAACAACTTTTTTGTGATTGAGTGTCACCTTGGGGGGGGTCCATCTCACAGAGTGAGCTTAATAATACGGTCTCAAATGTCTGCTCCTCAGAGAGCGCCACCTCTGGCTGAACGATGAATGGCATCCTAGTGTCAGTCTGCAGGTGTATAGCCCTCCATATAGAAGGCTGGAAACAAAGGCCTGAGAGGGTTAGAGGAGAAGACTCCGCAATGGAATCCGGGACGTCAGACAAGGTCTCGCAGGTGTCACAAAATGAACCGGCCCTCTGACCGTGAAAACTGTACTGGTGACCCCGCCTTCTGCTTCGTGGTGGACTTTGCCGCTGCAATAAAAGCCTACCTCCTGCCACCCCACCGCGCCTGATTAATCACTTCCCGACCGCCCTATAGCAGATATACTGCTACAGGGGGGCACAGGTGTGCAATATCCTGTGTATATACAGTGGGGCAAAAAAGTATTTAGTCCCCACCAATTGTGCAAGTTCTCCCACTTACAAAGATGAGAGAGGCCTGTAATTGGCATCATAGGGAGACCTCAACTATGAGAGACAAAATGAGAAAACAAATCCAGACAATCACATTGGCTGATCTGGAAAGAATTTATTTGCAAATTATGGTGGAAAATAAGTATTTGGTGAATATGAAAAGTTCATGTCAATACTTTGTTATATATCCTTTGTTGGCAATGACAGAGGTCAGACGTTTCCTGGAAGTCTTCACAAGGTTGGCACACACTGTTGCTGGTATGTTGGCCCATCCTCCATGCAGATCTCCTCTAGAGCAGTGATGTTTTGGGCTGTCGCTGGGCAACACAGACTTTCAACTCCCTCCAAAGGTTTTCTATGGGGTTGAGATCTGGAGACTGGCTAGGCCACTCCAGGACCTTGAAATGCTTCTTACGAAGCCACTCCTTCGTTGCCCGGGCGGTATGTTTGGGATCATTGTCATGTTGGAAGACCCAGCCACGTTTCATCTTCAATGCCCTTGCTGATGGAAGGAGGTTTGCACTCAAAATCTCACGATACATGGCCCCATTCATTCTGTCCTGTACATGGATCAGTCGTCCTGGTCCCTTTGCGGAGAAACAGCCCCAAAGCATGATGTTGCCACCCCCATGCTTCACAGTAGGTATGGTGTTCTTTAGACGCAACTCGGCATTCTCTCTCCTCCAAACAGTTGAGTTGTGTTTCTACCAAACAGTTCTATTTTGGTTTCATCTGACCATATGACATTCTTACAATCCTCTTCTGGATCATCCAAATGCTCTCTAGCAAACTTCAGACGGGCCTGGACATGTACTGGAGTAAGCAGGGGGACACGTCTGGCACTGCAGGATCAGTCCCTGGCGGCGTAGTGTGTTACTGATGGTAGCCTTTGTTATGTTGGTCCCAGCTCTCTGCAGGTCATTCACTAGGTCCCTCCCGTGTGGTCCTGGGATTTTTGCTCACCGTTCTTGTGATCATTTTGACCCCACGGGGTGAGATCTTGCGTGGAGCCCCGGATCGAGGGAGATTATCAGTGGTCTTGTATGTCTTCCATTTTCTAATTATTGCTCCCACAGTTGATTTGTTCACACCAAGCTGCTTGCCTATTGCAGATTCAGTCTTCCCAGCCTGGTGCAGGTCTACAATTTTGTTTCTGGTGTCCTTCGACAGCTCTTTGGTCTTCACCATAGTGGAGTTTGGAGTGTGACTGTTTGAGGTTGTGGACAGGTGTCTTTTATACTGATAACAAGTTCAAACAGGTGCCATTGATACAGGTAATGAGTGCAGGACAGAGGAGCCTCTTAAAGAAGAAGGTACAGGTCTGTGAGAGCCAGAAATCTTGCTTGTTTGTAGGTGACCAAATACTTATTTTCCACCATAATTTGCAAATAAATTATTTCCAGATCAGCCAATGTGATTGTCTGGATTTGTTTTCTCATTTTGTCTCTCATAGTTGAGGTCTACTTATGATGCCAATTACAGGCCTCTCTCATCTTTTTAAGTGGGAGAACTTGCACAATTGTCTGAAATTTTATGTAATTCGAAATCGAATTTGAAAACTAATAGAATAAAAGAGAATAGAAAATAAAGGAATAGAATAGAACATAAAAGAATAGAATAGAAAAAGGAATTGGGAAAAAAAGAGTAAAAGAGGATAGAATAGAAAATCAAATACAATGGAATAGAAAATAAAGGAATAGCATGAAATACAACTGTCTTCAAATTTATTATATTCAAAATTCAAATTTCGAGAGACAGTTATATTCTATTTTTTTTTTATTCTATTCTTGTTCTAATTATTCAAATTTATTATATTCAAAATTCCAAGTTTTGGAAAGACGGTTATATTCTCTTCTATTCTATTGTTTTGGGGTTTTTTTCTATTCTAATTTTTTCAAATTTATTATATTCGAAATTCAAATTTCGGGAAAGATTAGAATAGAAAAAAACAATAGAATAGAAGAGAATACAGCTGTCTTCCCGAAACTTGGAAGTTTGAATAGATTAGAAATAGAACAGTCTCCTGAAATTTTAATTTTAAATATAATAAATTTGAAAAGATTAGAATAGAAAAAAACAATAGACAGAATATAACTGTCTTCTGAAACTTGGAATTTTGAATAGAATAAACTTGAATAGCTTAGAAAAAGAATAGAATAGAAAAAATAAATAAAATAGAATATACCTGTCTCCTAAAATTTTAACTTCGAATATAATAAATTTGAAAAGATCAGAATAGAAAAAAAAATAGAAGAGAGAGAGAATATAACTGTCTTCTGAAACTTGGAATTTTGAATAGATTTAAAAAAAAAAAATAGAATATAACTTCCAATATTTGAATTTCGAATATAATAAATTTGAAAAGCATAGAATAGAAAAAAAAAATAGAATATAACTGTCTTCTGAAACGTGGAATTTTGAATAGAATAAATTTGAATAGATTAGAAAAAGAATAGAATAGAAAAAAATAGTATATAACTGTCTCCCACAATTTGAATTTCAAATATAATAAATTTGAATAGAATAGAAAAAAAAATAATAGAAGACAGAATATAACAGTTTTCTGAAACTTGGCATTTTGAATAGAATAAATTTGATTAGATTAGAAAACAAAATTGAATAAAATAGAATATAACTGTCTTTTGAAAAAAAAAAAAAAATTTCCGAATTTGGCTGAATTTAAATAAATTCGACTGAATCCAGAAAATTTGAATCGAAAATGAATAAACGAAACTAAACAATTTCCGAAAACGAATTTATTAAAATAAATTAAATAGCGAATAATGTTTTTGTTCCACACACGCTTAGCGCAGACACAGCGTAGAAAACAGATCGCTCCGTTTGTGCCGGGATCTACTCCATTTTCTTCAAGTGGCGCAGGATTTATGCCACTCCCACTCTTTCAACATGCTAATGAGAGCTAGAGCTGCTCGATAAGTGCAAAACCGCCCGTTGATCCTGCCAGAAATCCTGTCACCTGATGACTTCTTGTTCTGCAGTCTTATCAGTTATATTGCTCTCTCTGGACTACAAAACGCTCCCCTCCATGTTCTAGAGATGAGCCGGGCCCTAACATATTTCTTGTTCTCTCGCTATTGCCAATTACATTGTTCCCAGCTATCTTTGGACTTCAGAACCTCTCCTCCCCTCTATATTATGGTAATGAGGGAGGTGTTCTGTAGTCTTACCCCATTTCCTTTGTTGTAGTTTTATTAGTCACATTGTTCCCACCTCTCTCTCAGAACTATATCTCATCCCCAGGGACGGACTGACAACTCATGGGGCCCCTGGGCACTAGGGGATCATGGGGCACCTGTGTCCTTGCCCACACTCAAACCACACCCAAAAAAGAATATGAAAGGTACCAGGGGCATCTCATGGGGCCCCCTACTGACCCCGGGCCCTCGGGCAGTGCCTGAATGGTCAGTCCGCCCCTGTTCATCACTCCCCTATGTTTTACAGGTTGGAGAAAGGGGGAGGATTTCTATAGTTTTAACACATTTCATTTTGCACTCGTCTTATCAGTTACATTCTCCCCATCTATCGCTGAGGACTACAGACCACCACTCCCCTATGAGGATGCGGGAGGTGTTCTGTAGTCCTAACTTCTAATCCTAAGGGGACAGCTACGCCTCCCATAGATCCAGTACAGTGCGTGAGCGTCGTCACGCCGGGACAGGAAGTGTGTTTCTGGCAGGATCACTAGATGACAAAAAAAAACCCCTAATGGAGCCGCAACATGTAGGGACGGGTGAGCTGTAAAGTGACATTCGTGTTCTTGTGTTTAGATACATTGTAACCCCTCGCCTACCGGGCACTTCTACCCCTTCCTGTCCAGGCCAATGTTCAGCTTTCAGTGCTGTTGCACTTTGACAATTGCGCGGTCATGCAACGCTGTACCCGTATGAAATTTGTATCATTTTTTTCACACAAATAGAGCTTTCTTTTGATGGTATTTACTCGCTGACGGGGGGTTTATTTTTTGTGATATAAACAAAAAAAGCAAAAAATAAAAAAAAGTTTTTCTTTGTTTCTATTGTACAATTTTGCAAACTGGTCATTTTTCTCCTTCACTGATGTGCATTGATGAGGTGGCACTGATGGGCACAGGTGGGTGGCACTGTGGGGCACTTGTGGATGGCACTGCTGGGCACAGGTGGGTGACACTGGGGGGCACTTGTGGGTGGCACTGCTGGGCACAGTTGGGTGGCACTGATGGGCACTTGTGGGTGGCACTGTGGAGCACTGCTGGGCACAGGTGGGTGGTACTGTGGAGCACTTGTGGGTGACACTGGGCACAGGTGGGTGGCACTGTTGGGCACAGATGGGTGGCACTATGGAGCACTTGTGGATGGCACTGTTGGGCACAGGTGGGTGGTACTGTGGAGCACTTGTGGGTGGCATTGATGGGCACTGCTGGGCACAGGTGGGTGGTACTGTGGAGCACTTGTGGGTGACACTGGGCACAGGTGGGTGGCACTGTGGAGCACTTGTGGATGGCACTGTTGGGCACAGGTGGGTGGTACTGTGGAGCACTTGTGGGTGGCATTGATGGGCACTGTTGGGCACAGGTGGGTGGTACTGTGGAGCACTTGTGGGTGACACTGGGCACAGATGGGTGGCACTGTGGAGCACTTGTGGATGGCACTGTTGGGTACAGGTGGGTGGTACTGTGGAGCACAGGTGGGTGGCATTGATGGGCACTGCTGGGCACAGGTGGGTGGTACTGTGGAGCACTTGTGGGTGACACTGGGCACAGGTGGGTGGCACTGTGGAGCACTTGTGGATGGCACTGTTGGGCACAGGTGGGTGGTACTGTGGAGCACTTGTGGGTGGCATTGATGGGCACTGCTGGGCACAGGTGGGTGGTACTGTGGAGCACTTGTGGATGGCACTGCTGGGCACTTGTGGGCAGCACTGGTGGGTGGCACTGCTGGGCAACGATCCTCAGAGTACTGATCATCAGTGCCCTGATATTCAGGCTGATCCCTCCTCTGACAACTGCCGATTATCGGCAGTACTTTCCTCATGCTGTGACAGTGCGAGGAAAGTGCAGCCAATAACTGGCAATTGTATTTCCCGGTGATCACTGTGTCATTGGACACGGCTGATCACGTGGTAAAAGGCCGCTGTGATTGGCCTTTTACCATGTCACGTGATCAGCTGTGCCCATAGGACACAGCAATCACAGAGATCGGCGGGTGTGTTCTGGGAGGACGTCATATGACACCCTCCTAGAGCTGGCCGGCCGCAGTGATGCCGTCATCCAGCTATCTGCGGTCAGGAAGTGGTTATATACATTTACAAGTATGAATTCCTCATTTTAAGCTGAATTTACAAAAAAGTCAATGTATTTAAAATTCCATTATTTTATTGATACAACATGAAGAGATCCTGGAAGGTATCATCACATATACAGGGGCGAAGATAATGATTGGATCCCCGGCAGATTTTGTACGTTCGCCCACTTTTACAAAGAAACAGAGGGTCTATCATTTTTTATCCGTGGTGTATTTTAAATGACAGAGACAGAATATCAACCAAAAATCCAGAAAAAAAAAACCAATACAAATGTTATAAATGGAGTTGCAGGTCAGTGAGTAAAATAAGTATTTGATCCCCTTCCATCCAACAATGATTCTGGCTCCCACAGACTGGCTATGTGCTCTACAGATTCGTCCTGTCCATTTAAGAAGGTTCTCCTAACGATAACTTGTGTAAAAAAAAGATACCTGTCTACAGAATTCTCTCTTTCATTCAAATCTCCCCACCATGGGCAAAGAACTGTCCAAGGAAGTCCAGGACAGGATTGTAGACCTGCTCAAGGCTGGAATGGGCTACAAGACCATCAGTGAGAAGGAGACAACTGTTAGTGCGATTATTTGCAAATGTAAGAAATACAAAATAACCATCAATCGCCCTCAGTCTGGAGCGCCATGCAAGATTTTGCCTCATGGGGGGTAAGGATGGTCATAAGAAAAGTGAAGGATCGGCCCAGAACTACACGGGAGGAGCTTGTGAATGATCTCCAGGCAGTTGGGACCACAGTCACCCAACAAACCATTGGTAACACAATACGCCGCCATGGATTGAAATCCTGCAGCTCCCTCCCTCCTCAAGAAAGCACATGTCCAGGGCTGGCTGAAGTTTGCCAATGAACATCTGAATGATTCAGAGAATCGGGAGACAGTGTTGTGGTCAGATGAGACCGCAATTTTGCTCTTTGGCATTAACTCAATTCGCTGTGTTTGGAGGAAGAAAATGCTGACTATGAGCCTAAGAACACCATCTCAACTGTCAAGCACGGAGGTGGAGACCGTATGCTTTGGGGCTGTTTCTCTGCTAAAGGTACATGCTGACTTTGCCGCATTGAGGGGCCAACGAATGGGGCCATGTATTGTAAAATCTTGGATGAGAACCTTCTTCCCTCACCTAGAACACTGAAGATGGGTCTTCCGGAATGACAATGACCCGAAATGTACCGCCAAGGCAACAAAGGAGCGGCTCAAGAAGAAGCACATTAAGGTCCTGGAGTGGCCTAGCCAATCTCCAGACCTTAAACCTACAGAAAATGTATGGAGGGAGCTGAAACTTCGAGTGGCCAAGCGCCAGCCAAGAAACCTTCAGGATTTAGAGAAGATCTGTAAAGAGGAGTGGACCAAAATTCCTCCTGAGATGTCTGCAAACCTGGGAACCAACTACAGGAAACGTCTCCCCTCTGTGCTCGCCAACAAGGGTTCCTCCACCAACTACAAGCAACGTCTCCCCTCTGTGCTCGCCAACAAGTGTTCCTCCACCAACTACAAGGAACGTCTCACCTCTGTGCTCGCCAACAAGGGTTCCTCCACCAACTACAAGGAACGTCTCACCTCTGTGCTCGCCAACAAGGGTTCCTCCACCAACTACAAGGAACGTCTCACCTCTGTGCTCGCCAACAAGGGTTCCTCCACCAACTACAAGGAACGTCTCACCTCTGTGCTCGCCAACAAGGGTTCCTCCACCAACTACAAGGAACGTCTCACCTCTGTGCTCGCCAACAAGGGTTCCTCCACCAACTACAAGGAACGTCTCACCTCTGTGCTCGCCAACAAGGGTTCCTCCACCAACTACAAGGAACGTCTCACCTCTGTGCTCGCCAACAAGGGTTCCTCCACCAACTACAAGGAACGTCTCACCTCTGTGCTCGCCAACAAGGGTTCCTCCACCAACTACAAGGAACGTCTCACCTCTGTGCTCGCCAACAAGGGTTCCTCCACCAACTACAAGGAACGTCTCACCTCTGTGCTCGCCAACAAGGGTTCCTCCACCAACTACAAGGAACGTTTCACCTCTGTGCTCGCCAACAAGGGTTCCTCCACCAACTACAAGGAACGTCTCACCTCTGTGCTCGCCAACAAGGGTTCCTCCACCAAGTACTAAGTCATGTCTTCCTTGGGGGATCAAATAAATAAATAAATATATATATATCTCCAAACTGATCTAGGAAGGAAAACCAGCCAACCGGTGACAGGGTCAAGGGGGGGGGGGCAAGGCTCCTTGATGGAGGTGGGGAGGGAAGGCTGGTCTGTGTAGCCCAATCCAATAGAAGAGCTACTAAAATTGGTGAATAAGTGAATGCTGGTTCTGATAGGTATCAGAACTCACAGAGCATCGCAGGCTATGGGTCAGGAAAGTTTTGGAGGCGAAAGGGGGACTGACCTATTCACTATTAGGTGGGTGGCCAAAAGGTTGTGACTGATTGGTGTATGTATTGTGTATAAACTGATACCCCTCCCCCAAACTCTATATGTACATCATATACTACAACTACCCCACCCTCTATGCCTCCATCATATATAAACAAATACCCCTCCCCCAACTTCTATATCTCCATCATGTACTACAAATACCCCTCCCCCAACCTCTATGCCTCCATCATATACTACAACTACCCCTCCCCCACCCTCTATGCCTCCATCATATATAAACAAATACCCCTCCCCCAACTTCTATATCTACATCATGTACTACAAACACCCCTCCCCCAATCTCTATATGTCCATCATATACTACAAATATCCCTCCCCCACCCTCTATATCGCCATCATGTACTACAAATACCCTTCTCACAATCTCTATGTCCATCATGTACTACAAATACCCCTCCCCCAACCTCTATATCTCCATCATGTACTACAAATACCCCTCCCCCAACCTCTATGCCTCCATCATATATAAACAAATACCCCTCCCCCAACCTCTATGCCTCCATCATATACTACAAATACCCCTCCCCCAACCTCTATGCCTCCATCATATACTACAAATACTCCTCCCCCAACCTCTATGCCTCCATCATATACTACAAATACCCCTCCCCCAACCTCTCTGCCTCAATAATATACTACAAATACCCCTCCCCCAACCTTTATGCCTACATCATATACTACAAATACCCCTCCCCCAACCTCTGTATCTCCATCATATACTAAAATACCCCTAACCCAACTTCTATGCCACCATCATACAGTGGATCTAAAAAGTCTTCACACCCCTGTTAAAATGTCAGGTTTCTGTGATGTAAAAAAGTGAGACAAAGATAAATCATTTCAGAACGTTTTTCCACCTTTTAATGTAACCTATAAGCTGTACAACTCAGTTGACCAACAAACGGAAATATTTTAGGTGGAGGGAAGTAGAAATAAAAAGTGAAAATATGGTTGCATAAGTGTGCACACCCTTACACTAATCCTTTGTTGAAGGCCCTTTTGATGTGATTCCAGCACTCAGTCTTGTTGGGGAGGAGTCTATCAGCACGGCACATCCTGACTCTGCAATATTTACTTGCAAAAACACCCCAAAGCTGTCAGATTGTGTGTCATCTCCTGCACACAGCCCTCTTCAGATCACCCCACAGATATTCCATCGGATTCAGGTCTGGGCCATTCCAAAAGACAAGAGGAAGACCGCTCAGAGACCAATCAGCATCAAACCGAAGCAGGTGCAGGCCTTGGCTCCCCACCACGCAATGTACATCAGAAAGAAAGGTTGTCCGCCCCCTGGAGGAATGATGAATATGCATGCATGTCATTGATTGATCCATAAGACACCAAACGCACCAGGACATGTACATGGATGTCAACACGTTTCACACAATCACATGCTTAATCACGGCAAATAAAGAATCGTAAATGCTGTCTTATATAGGCATCAGGGGTGGACTGACAACTCATGGGGCCCCCGGGCAATTGGGGATCATGAGGCCCCTGTGTCCTTGCCCAAACTCGAAACACACCCAAAAAAGCCTATAAAAGGTACCAGGGGCATTTTATGGGGCCCCCTACTGACCCCGGGCCCTCGGGCAGTGCCTGAGTGCTCGAATGGTCAGTCCGCCCCTGATAGGCATTGATCAATACAGAACAAAATGATGCAGCGCTACCCTAATAATAAAATAATACAATATGGCAAAAACAAACAAAGTGACATAAATATATATATGTGACAAAAAAATCAGTGGATTGATCCTCTCTGGGATCTCAAGTGAAAAAGTGATCACACCTGGTATAAAAAAAAAACCAGGAACCAATACCCCCACTATCCAAAATAGGATCATACACAAAATAAAACACAAATAAACGTGAATCCCTACATCGGGATCAATAAATTCATGCAAATGATGGTGAAAATGAGAACGTGAACCCCTAACAGGAATCAACAATATCATGCAGATGGTGACAAATAATGGCTACATTAAGCCATAATAAAAGTAAATAGTGACAAAGAATGGATCCCTAAATGTGGGATCAATTACCGTATTTTTCGCTCCATAAGACGCACTTTTTTCCCCCCAAAAAAGGGGGGGAAATGTCAGTGCGTCTTATGGAGCGAATGTAAAGCGGCCGGTCCGGTATTTCTGCCGCCACCATGTCAGAATACCGGGCCGGCCGCTCAGCTCTTCTCTCCTGCAGGACCTTACCTGTTCCTCGCTCCAGCGCTGCAGTCTTCCCGCGGCGGCTTCTGTGACAGCCGGGTGCCCACTGCGCATGCGTGAGAAGCGCCGCGCTTTGTGAATGGTCCGGTGTCTTCTGGGACACATGACAGGTCCCAGAAGGCTCCGGGCCATTCACAAAGCGCAGCGCTTCTCGTGCATGTGCAGTGGGCACCCGGCTGTCACAGAAGCCGCCGCGGGAAGAAGGAAGGACAACTCCGCGGAAGTGGGAGCGGGTACCTGTCAAATTCAGGTACCCATTCCCCCTCCCTCCCCAAAGGTCTGCAGTCTCTGGTCATCTCCTGTACTGTGTCCGCAGTCTCCGGTCATCTCCTGTACTGTGTCCGCAGTCTCTGGTCATCTCCTGTACTGTGTCCGCAGTCTCTGGTCATCTCCTGTACTGTGTCCGCAGTCTTCGGTCATCTCCTGTACTGTGTCCGCAGTCTCCGGTCATCTCCTGTACCGTGTCTGCAGTCTCTGGTTATTCCCTGTACTGTGTCCGCAGTCTCTGGTCATCTCCTGTACTGTGTCCGCAGTCTCTGGTCATCCCCTGTACTGTGTCCGCAGTCTCTGGTCATCCCCTGTACTGTGTCCGCAGTCTCCGGTCATCTCCTGTACTGTGTCCGCAGTCTCCGGTCATCTCCTGTACTGTGTCCGCAGTCTCTGGTCACGTCCTGCACTGTGTCCGCAGTCTCTGGTCATCTCCTGTACTGTGTCCGCAGTCTCTGGTCACGTCCTGTACTGTGTCCGCAGTCTCTGGTCATCCCCTGTACTGTGTCCGCAGTCTCCGGTCATCTCCTGTACTGTGGCCGCAGTCTCTGGTCATCCCCTGTACTGTGTCCGCAGTCTCTGGTCACGTCCTGCACTGTGTCCGCAATCTCTGGTCATCTCCTGTACTGTGTCCGCAGTCTCTGGTCACGTCCTGCACTGTGTCCGCAGTCTCTGGTCATCTCCTGTACTGTTTCCGCAGTCTCTGGTCATCCCCTGTACTGTGTCCGCAGTCACTGGTCATTCCCTGCACTGTGTCCGCAGTCTCTGGTTATCCCCTGTCCTGTGTCCGCAGTCTCTGGTCATCCCCTGTACTGTGTCCGCAGTCACTGGTCATTCCCTGCACTGTGTCCGCAGTCTCTGGTTATCCCCTGTCCTGTGTCCGCAGTCTCTGGTCATCCCCTGTCCTGTGTCCGCAGTCTCTGGTCATCCCCTGCACTGTGCAGGAGATGACCAGAGACTGCAGTCCATTGGTTCAGAATATTTTTTTTCTTGTTTTTCTCCTCTAAAACCTAGGCGCGTCTTCTGGTCAGGTGCGTCTTATAGAGCGAAAAATACGGTAAATACAATAGTGCCAAAAAACACACATACAAAAAGTATATTTATGAGCAAACACATAACAAAAAAATAAGTGAACATATAATAGTCTGTAAACATAAAAAAACCAAAAATTTTAAAAATAAAAAACTTAAAACAACCAAGTCCAAATAGGTGCATACAGTGAGAAACAGAAGTATTTGAACCCCCTGCGATTCTGCAAGTTCTCCCACTTCTCCATCATGGAGGGTCTGACATTCACATTGGAGGGGATTCCCACTCTGAGGACAGAATTCAGGAAATCCCATTGTATGATTTGTAAAGAATGTATTTGTCTCGCACGGCTGAACAGAAGGATTTGAACCCCTGAGAAACAGCAAGAATTCTGGCTCCCAAAGACCTGTTACTGCGCCTTTATAAAGTCCACCTCTACTCCACTCATTCATCTAACTTAGTAGCACCTGTCTGAGCTCTATAAAGACACCTGTCCACCCCACAGTCAGTCAGACGCCAACTACTACCATGGGCAAGACCGAAGAGCTGTCAAAAGACACCAGAGACCAAATTGTGGACCTCCACAAGGCTGGAAAGGGCTACGGGGCAATTGCCAAGCAGCTTGGTGAAAATAGATCAACTGTTGGAGCAATTGTTAGAAAATGGAAGAGGCTAAAGACGACTGTCAGTCTCCCTCGGACTGGGGCTCCATGCAAGATGTCACCTCGTGGGGTATCACTGATGAGAAGAAAGGTGAGGAATCAGCCCAGAACTACAAGGGAGGAGCTGGTCAATGACATGAAGAGAGCTGGGACCACAGTGTCAAAGGTCACTGTCGGGAGAACACTACGCCGTCATGGTTTCCAATCATGCATTGCACGGAAGGTTCTCCTGCTCAAGTCATCACATGTCCAGGCCCGTCTGAAGGTCCCCTGCTCATGTCATCACATGTCCAGGCCCGTCTGAAGGTTCCCAATGACCATCTGGATGATGCAGAGGAGGCATGGGAGAAAGTCATGTGGTCAGATGAGACCAAAGTAGAACTTTTTGGTCTAAACTTCACTCGTCGTGTTTGGAGGAAACAGGATGAGTTGCATCCCAAGAACACCATCCCTACTGTGAAGCATGGGGGTGGTAACATCATGCTTTGGGGTGCTTTTCTGCGAAGGGGACAGGACGACTGCACTGTATTAAGGAGAGGATGAATGGGGCCATTTATTGTGAGATTTTCAGCAACAACCTCCTTCCCTCAGTCAGAGCATTGAAGATGGGTCGTGGCTGGGTCTTCCAACATGACAACGACCCGAAGCACATAGCCAGGAGAACCAAGGAGTGGCTCCGTAAGAAGCATATCAAGGTTCTGGAGTGGCCTAGCCAGTCTCCACACCTAAATCCAATAGAACATCTTTGGAGGGAGCTGAAACTCTATGTTGCTCAGCGACAGCCCCGAAACCTGACAGATCTAGAGGAGATCGGTGTGGAGGAGTCGGCCAAAATCCCTGTTGTAGTGCAAACCTGGTCAGGAACTACAGGAAACGTCTGACCTCTGTAATTGCAGACAAAGGCTTCTGTACCAAATATTAACACGGATCTTCTCAGGGGTTCAAATACTTCTGTTCAGCCGTGCGAGACAAATACATTCTTTACAAATCATACAATGGGATTTCCTGAATTCTGTCCTCAGAGTGGGAATCCCCTCCAATGTGAATGTCAGACCCTCCATGATGGAGAAGTGGGAGAACTTGCAGAATCGCAGGGGGTTCAAATACTTCTGTTCCTCACTGTGTACACCAAAAACTTTCCAATTCCTCCTAAGTGCAGGTCATATTGTGGATGTGCATCACCACCGATGGAAATAATCCGTATGTGGCCCCCTCACCTCCTTGATGTGACCCTCAAAGGGCCAAAACGCTTTTGTTATTTGAAGCCAGGAATCTCCGCTGGTAATGGACACCTCTCAGGTAGATGATATCCCCCTCACTAGGAACAGCCAGGTCCCCTCCAGTATAAAGCAGCCAGCCACCAACTCACAGTAGGATAAAGATAAAAAGAAACCTCCCATAGTGTAAATCCGTTTTAATGGGGACTCTCAAATCACAGCCCAATGCCCACTCACATTTAGTAAGATTATAACAAGCTTTACAAAAGACCTCATTCTAAAGGTGTACTTGCGTGGGAACTCATTGGGTGCAGCAAGATGGCGTCCTCCCCGGAAGTACGTCACCATGCTCTCCTCCTACGTGTTACGTCACACTATCACATGACTTTTTCAAGGCCTTGCAAGTACACCTCAGAACTCAGTTCACTATATTCTGAACTTGTTTTTCTGCACTGCGATGTGTGTATGTATATGTGTGTGTTTGTATGTATGTGCACATGTACATGCACGTGCATGCACCTATTTACTATGATTGCACTAGTTGGGTTGTACGTTTTGCATGTGCTGTGTGGTGCACCGAGTGTTCCAAATTTGGAAGAATGTTTTTTTTTTAATATATATCTGTCTGAATCTGTAAGGACTTTATGGTTTTATGAATGGACATATATTCTTTGTATGAATGTTTCTAGGTATATTACAGTGAAGGAAATGTGTATTTGCTCCCCTGCTGATGTTGAATGTTCGCCCCTCACACAGAAATGATCGGTCTAACAATGGAATGTTCGCCCCTCACACAGAAATGATCCGTCTAACAATGGAATGTTCGCTGTAACACTGAGAGACAGAATACAACAACAAATTCAGCAGAAATGCGTCTAACAAATGATGACGGATCTGCATGTTCATGAGGGAAAGAAGGATTTGATCCTCTATCATTCAGCAGGATTTCTGGCTCCCAGGTGTCTCTCATACAGGTAACAAGCTGAGATTAGAAGCAGTCTCTTAAAGGGAGTTCTGCTAATCTCATTGTGTTACCTGTATAAAAGACACCTGTCCACAGGAGCAATCAAACCATCAGATTCCAAACTCTCCACCATGGCAAAGGCCAAAGAGCTGTCCAAGGATGTCAGGGACAAGATTGTAGACCTACACAAGGCTGGACTGGGCTACCAAACTATCACCAAGCAGCTTGGTGAGAAGGTGACAACAGTTGGTGCAATCATTCACAAATGGAAGAAACACAAAACAAGTGTCAGTCTCCCTAGGTCTGGTGCACCATGCAAGATCTCACCTCGTGGAGTGTCAATGATCATGAGAACAGTGAGGAATCATCCCAGAACTACACGTGAGGATCTTGTCAATGATCTCCAGGCAGCTGGGACCACAGTCACCAAGAAAACAATTGATAACACACTACGCCGACAAGGACTGAAATCCTGCAGTGCCCGCAAGGTCCCTCTGCTGAAGAAAGCCCATGTCCAGGCCCGTCTGAAGTCTGCCACTGAACATCTGAATGATGCAGAGGAGGACTGGTGGAAAGTGTTGTGGTCAGATGAGACCAAAATCCAGCTCTTTGGCATCAACTCAACTCGCCGTGTTTGGAGGAGGAGGAATGATGCCTATGACCCCAAGAACACCATCTGAACTGTGAAACATGGTGGTGGAAACATTCTGCTTTGGGGGTGTTTTTCTTCTAAGAGGACAGGACAACTGCACCACATCAAAGGGACGATGGACGGGGCAATGTACCCTCAAATCTTGGGTGAGAACCTTCTTCCCTCAGCCAGGGCATTGAAAATGGGTGGTGGATGGGTGTTCCAGCATGACAATGACCCAAAACACACGGCCAAGGCAACAAAGGAGCGGCTCAAGAAGAAGCACATTAAGGTCCTGGAGTGGCCTAGCCAGTCTCCAGACCTTCATCCGATTGAAAATCTGTGGAGGGAGCTGAAAGTTCGAGTTGTCAAACGTCAGCCACCAAACCTTAATGACTTGGAGAGGATCTGCCAAGAGGAGTGGGCCAAAATCCCTCCTGAGAGGTGTGCGAACCTGGTGGCCAACTCCAGGAAACGTCTGACCTCTGTGATTGCCAACAAGGGATTGGCCACCAAGTACTAAGTCATGTTTTGTGAAGGGGATCAAATCCTTCTTTCCCTCATGAACATGCAGATCCGTCATCATTTGTTAGACGCATTTCTGCTGAATTTGTTGTTGTATTCTGTCTCTCAGTGTTACACCGAACATTCCATTGTTAGACCGATCATTTCTGTGTGAGGGGCGAACATTCCATTGTTAGACCGATCGTTTCTGTGTGAGGGGCGAACATTCCATTGTTAGACCGATCATTTCTGTGTGAGGGGCGAACATTCCATTGTTAGACCGATCATTTCTGTGTGAGGGGCGAACATTCCATTGTTAGACCGATCATTTCTGTGTGAGGGGCGAACATTCCATTGTTAGACCGATCATTTCTGTGTGAGGGGCGAACATTCCATTGTTAGACCGATCATTTCTGTGTGAGGGGCGAACATTCACCATCAGAGGGGAGCAAATACGCATTTCCTTCACTGTATGTTTATGACACGGTTTGGTCTCCATACTCTTTTGGGGACATCTGCTTATCATTTTTTGTTTATATACACTTTTTATTTTCTTTCATTTACATTTTGTTTCCTTTTTTGTTTACCTCTTTTTTTGACACAATGTTTTTACATGTTTTATACACTTTATAACATTGTATCAATAGTTTCTCGGAGTCTGGAGAATGCTGATAGGTGCTCTGTATTGATCGATGCCTATACAAGACAGCATTTCCCATTCTTTCTTTGTCATGATTAAGCATGTGATCATGTGAAACACGTTAACATCCATGTACATGTCCTGGTGCATTTGGTGTGTTATGGATCAATCAATGATATGCACACATATTCATCATTCCTCCGGGGGATGGACAACCTTTCTTTCTGATGGGCCAATCCAGAACCTTCCTCTTCTTCTGGTGAAGCCATTCCTTTGCAGATTTGGATGGATGCTTTGGGTCGTTGCAGGGGCGGACTGACAATTCATGAGGCCCCCGGGCAATAGGGGATCATGGGGCCCCTGTGTCCTTGCCCAAACTCAAAAAAACCTATGAAAAAGGTAGCAGGGGGCATCTCATGGGGCCCCTTACTGACCCCGGGCCCTCGGGCAGTGCCCAAGTTTCCAAATGGTCAGTCCGCCCCTGGGTCGTTGTCATGCTAGAAGATGAAGTTCCTCTTCATGTTCAGCTTTCTAGCAGAAGCCGGAAGATTTTATGTCAATATTGACTGGTATTTGGAACTGTTCATAATTCCCTCTACCTGGACTAAGGCCCCAGTTCCAGCTGAAGAAAAACAGGCCCAAAGCATGATGCTGCCACCACCATGTTTCACGGTGGGTATGGTGTTCTTTTGGTGATGGGCAGTGTTGCTTTTGCGTCAAACATATCTTTTGGAATTATGGCCAAAAAGTCATCAGACCAGAACACATTTTCCCACATGCTTTTGGGAGACTTCAGATGTGTTTTTGAAAAATTTAGCCGGGCTTGGATGTTTTTCTTCATAAGAAAAGGCTTCCATCTTGTCACTCTCCCCCATAGCCCAGACATATGAAGAATACGGGAGATTGTTGTCACTTGGACCACACAGTCAGTACTTGCCAGATATTCTTGCAGCTCCTTTCATGTTGCTGTTGGCCTCTTGGCCGCCTCCCAGACCAGTTTTATTCTCGTCTTTTCATCCATTTTGGAGGGACGTCCAGTTCTTGGTGACGTCACTGTTGGTGATGTCACTGTTGCACCATATTTTCTCCACTTGATGATGACTGTCTTCACTGTGTTCCATGGTATATCTAACGCCTTGGAAATTCTTTTGCACCCTTCTCCTGACTGATACCTTTTAACAGTGAGATCCCTCTGATGCTTTGGAAGCTCTCTGCGGACCATGGCTTTTGCTGTAGGATGCAACTAAGAAAATGTCAGGGAAGACCGACTACAACAGCTGAACTTTATTTGGGGTTAATCAAAGGCACTTTAAATGATGGCCGGTGTGTACTGACTCCTATTTAATGTGAAGGTGATTGCTTAATTCTCAACACAACTACATCCCCAGTTATAAGAGGGTGTGCACACTTATGCAACCACATTATTTAAATTTTTTTATGTCTACTCCCCCCCCCCCAAAAAAAAAAAAAGATTTCAGTTTGTTTTTCAATTGAGTTGTACAGTTTATAGGTCACATTAAAGGTGGAAAAAGTTCTGAAATTATTTTGTCTCATTTCTTTACATCACAGAAACCTGATATTATAACGGGTGTGAAGACTTTTTATATCCACTGTATATAAAATAAATACCCCTCCCCCAACCTCTATGTCTCCATCATATATAAACAAATACCCCTCCCCCAACCTCTATGTCTCCATCATAAATACCCCTCCCCCAACCTCTGTCTCCATCATAAATACCCCTCCCCCAACCTCTATGTCTCCATCATAAATACCCCTCCCCCAACCTCTATGTCTCCATCATAAATACCCCTCCCCCAACCTCTATGTCTCCATCATAAATACCCCTCCCCCAACCTCTATGTCTCCATCATAAATACCCCACCCCCAACCTCTATGTCTCCATCATAAATACCCCTCCCCCAACCTCTATGTCTCCATCATAAATACCCCTCCCCCAACCTCTATGTCTCCATCATAAATACCCCTCCCCCAACCTCTATGTCTCCATCATAAATACCCCTCCCCCAACCTCTATGTCTCCATCATAAATACCCCTCCCCAACCTCTATGTCTCCATCATAAATACCCCTCCCCCAACCTCTATGCCTCCATCATATACTACAAATACCCCTCCTCCCCCCTCGGCATTGGTCATGTGACCCGCTGCTTCAGGGATCACATGTTCAGATGTTAGGAAGCAATCCTTGTCATACATTATTACTCCGTGTACGTCCGGCTGGATATGACGACTTCTGGTTTTGGATGGGGTGGGGAAGGATCGGAGCCCCCATTACCACACTCTGAGGCCTCATCAGAGATCCCACCTCACTTCCTGTCCCGGTGACAACCTTTTATCAGCCAGGAATAGAGGAGATGCAGAAATTAACACCCGGCGGGGGTTCTAGGCCTCCCCTGCTATGTTATTTCGGTGTTGCAGGTTTCCCCCACTTCCTGGCGGATGAGACGTTGTCACCAGGACAGGAAGTGGGTGGAATTGTCTCTGATAGAGTCATGGATGGCAGTAAACACCGGACATGGGATCTAACCCTCCACAGTCTGTCACCATGAGCTGTCTCCGGGAACACAGAGACTCCCAGCTCCGGCTGGTGACTCTTCCATACTCAGGCCTCAACTAATGAGGCACATGGCAGCGCTCCGGAAACTGCGCATGCGCACCACCGCCTCTGTCCTAATAAAGTTTCTCTGGTTTACTCTCGGCCTCCCACCGGAGGGCGTGGCCATAGGTCCATGTTTACCTCGGGCCTTGTATTCCCTTCTCTGCAAATCACAGACGTGGGCGGGGCGTGCTTTCGGTGGGTGGGAACCTTAGGCCGCAGTGTGGACAATGGACAGGAGGGCCGCCTGGGGCGTGGCTACAAAATTGATGGACGGAGGGAGCGGCGAGCTACCATGGTCTGCGATCGGTGGGCGGCTCTTGCTTTTGATTGGCAGTTTCGTGCGCAGGCTCGTTTCGTAGCTATGTTTCGGTTGGTTGATGGAGCGGTTCTGGGGGCGTTCCTCTCACCGTATTGGTGGTTGGGGCGCAGGCTCATTTAGCGAGAAGAGGAGTGTCTCTTTTGAAAGGCATCGTGAAGTGGGCGGGATTTGATGTGATTGGCAGCCGAGCGGAAGGTATTGTTTAATGGAGAGGGGGCGTGTTTCGTCGTGATTGGCAGCCTCGGCGCAGGCTCAGTGAGCGGCGGCGGGCGTTCCGCACGATGATTGGCATTTGGAGGGGCGTGTCTCCTTGGGCCGCAGTCGCAGCATTCCCCGGCGGGCGCCATGAAACAAAGGCAAGTCGGCCTGGCGGTCCCGGGCGGCTGTAACGGCAGTAGTAGCGGCGGAGAGGGCGGCAGGCTGGCGGGGCCCAGGCAGAGGAGGAGGCGGCGCCGGGGGGGAGCGGCGGCCGGAGGAGGCGGAGGGGAGGACGGCAGTCCGGCGACACGACAATACCAGAGGCGGGAGGAGAACCGGAGAGAGCCGGAGGAGGAGGAAGAGGAGGACGGCGAGGAGGATGAGGAGGACGGAGAGGAGGAGGATGGAGAGGACGGAGAGCCCGATGATGGAGGGGAGGCCTCCATCACCCAGGCCCGGAGGAAGGACGGCGGACCGAACACCAAGTACTGGGAGAGTCCCGACACCGCCGGCAGCATGGAGCCCGTCCGGGTCTGGGTCACCACCCGGGGGTACAAGAAGGTGAGATACCAGGGGGAGGGGAGTATTCCGGGGGAAGAGAGGGGGGGCAGTAGTATACCGGGTGAGGATGGGGGGGGACAGAGGATTATACCTGGGGAGTATGGGGGGGACAGAAGATTATACTGGGGGAGGGGGGGACAGGAGTATACCGGGGGAAGATAGGGGGGGGGCAGTAGTATACCGGGTGAGGATG